>NC_135159.1:6875044-7178075 GCF_050948215.1 Halictus rubicundus | reverse complement strand
ACATAACTAGACTGCGGATTTTTATGCTTTTATGTCAAATACGAACATATAGAGGGTGAAATTGAATATTGAAATTTAGTGTTAAATATGCAAATTTAATAGTGATGTGCACATTTAATATGCAAATTTAATATTGAAGTGCACATTTCACATAGAATTTCAACGTTGAAATGTATATCTAATATGCAATATTTAACGTTGAAATGCATATTTAATATTCAAATTTACCACCGGAATGATTATTCAATATGTAAACTTAATATTAAAGTGCGTATTTAGATGCAAAGTTGAAGTCCATATTCAATGATCATACTTAATATTGAAAATTGGAGTGCATATTTGATAATCATATCTAATATTGAAGATTGAAATGCATATCCAATATGCAGATTTAATATCGGATTGCATATTTAATATGCAGATTTAATATCGAATTGCATATTTAATATGCAGATTTAATATCCGAGTGCATATTTAATATGCGAATTAATATTCGAAGTGTATATTTAATATGCAAAGTTCATATTGACGTGCGTATTTGATATGCACATTTAATATTAAAGATTGAATAGCCAATTAAATATGCTAATGTTAATGTTAATAATATCATATGTTACTTAGTTAATCCGCAGTCTACTCGCAATGTATCAAAGTGATTAAAATCTCTATTTTTCCTCAAAGTTTCTATAATAAACAAAGACCCAATGTATCGTACTTGAAAAGTTCTTTTACTTAAAAAATCGTTCTGTTGCGGTCAAAGTTCTAGTCAATATGCGTGCTCTCGCTCGACAATCTGAATTCCGGCAACCCTCCAATAAAATAACCGAATAATATAATTTTATCACGAACGCAATATCAAATATAACATATAATATACACATATATACATGTATGTATGTATCTACTGTTAGAATATACGTGTACAGTATCAAAGCTGAAAATAGTGAACGGTTGCTGTATTTAGCGAATTACTGGTGTCAATCGTAAGAGTTAGGGTCTATCTGCATGAAAACAAAATATTATCATTTTTGTTGGAAAAAATTCTATAAATATTGTAGGAAGAAAATTGAATTTCTAAATGTATCGATATACTAGTTTTCTGTTCTACCGACTGAGGAAAGGTTGTTTATGCGTTTCCTAAGCTACAGAAACTTCGCAGAGATTTTTCAAAGATTATTAGATAATTTTCTTTGTTGTAAATTTAAGAAATTCTGAGTTATAATAGTTCTGTTGTAAACAAAATATTTTATGTAAAATTGATTTTAAGTTTATTCTCTTATTTTGAAATCGTTGGCAAATATGTAAAAATTAGCAGAAGAAAATGTTTGGGCGAATGGCAAAATTGTTTCCGAACAAGGAAGGCCTAATTTTTTCAAAGAATGCTTTCTGAAAACAATTTCAAACTGTCTTTTCCTAAAAAATCGCTTCTAACCTGTTTTTCGAAAAAGAAACTGAAATTAACTCATGGTCATAATAGCTGTCCAGCCCACTCCGGAACAGTAAACAATGTTTAGTAAAATTTAATAGTAAATATAACTATTTAATGATTTAAGAAAATATTATTTCATACATGTAATATAGGAGTTTGGTGGACATCTATTATGACTATAAATTTATGTCAGGTATTTTTTCGAAAATCTCACTTATTATTGATAATACAAGACAATCACAGAATCACAGAATAGATTTTAAAATCATCGATGATTTTGCAAATAAGACTGTACAAAAATTAAAAAAAATAACAAAACAAAAATGTACGGTTTCGCTTGAAAATATATCGATGAGCTTGAATTTTCGCTTTTTTTTTTGCTTGCTATGTTTGTCTCTTCGAATGAAAGAGACTATTTCCTTTTTCCTATAACATTTTTTATTATCAATAACAAGCGAGATCTTGAAGGTGCTCAAGTTAGATGGGACCTCCCCATGTATATTGACAATTATGTCAACAGTATATCAACAATTTGTAGATAAACAACTTGCGGACTGATTTAGAAACAGGTTACACATATCGCAAAGTTTTCTGTGAGATGTCAAAGTATGATAATCATTGTAAATTTGGCTAAGAAAGCAGATTGTCATTTAAGCTGTCATCAAGCGTGATAGCGATGCCTAACTGTCAAACTGCGAGATCGAGGAGTGCAGCATTCGACGACCTTGTTGTAGGAAAACGTCGTATTAGCAGAAGCCAATGTTGTAATAAATTGTGTGCATATATGTTGTATAATAAGCTAAATCATTGACACATTTATGGTAGACTGTAATAGCGTTGCAAAATTGTTACTGTCGCACCGCTGTATCGTGCGACGTTCAATGTGTCTACACTGCGTGCAGTAACATGGCGACCCATGCCATTAATAATGATTGTTTGCGATGCTGAAGAAATGTTATTGCTGAATTGTGTATGGCAATGCAAATTAATTAAGCATTAATGCAAAAGTGTTTTGAAAATGCAAGATTAATTTGAATAACAAAATGTTTAGAAATTATAGAAATTATTACAATTGATAAGATATAAGTGTGTTGTTAATTTTACATTTTCAAGTTATTGTCAATCGGAAAGACTTACGTATATATTTCACTGAAATAATTTGAAATTGAAAAGAAAGAATTTTGTTCAAATAATTTGAAATCGAGATGTATTTTGAGATTTGTAGGCTTGATTGCTGGCATAATGAAAAATATTTAGCTCGATACTGGCGGATTGAACTGTAGCAATGTAAATGGCGTAGACTTAGGTGCAGTGACATAGACATCATTATCATGATTATAGCGACCATTTTTTTTTTATAATGCATTGCACATGTAGCTGCGATGCGCATATGTAAATTAGACGTAAACGATAATGTACCTAGATATTGAAGCATATTCGAGTATATGCGTAAACACCTACAATAAAAATGAAATAATGTGATCTTGTAAACATTTGTTCTCATTGTCCGATTGTTATAAACATTTTTCCCATCACTATAAACAGTCCTATCTATACTGTATCATTTCTTTAGAGTTGGGTTCTTAGTCGAAATTTAAACAGACGTAAAAAAACAACGAATTAAACTATATTTCTTTAAACTTTCATTATTTAAAATTGATAATAAATGACGAATATTCAAGTAATGTTTTCTATATACTTCAAGTTAGTTAATTACTACGATGTATATGATTAAATTGCAATATTATCCCAGTTTATTTGCAACGTACTTTGCGAGCAGAAGGCGGTCATTTTGGTGCCAAGACTCGGAGCAGAATTTGGCCCGTATTTGTTATGAATCTGCCGATCAAAACTTGTCGACAAATGGGGAGCCTATGTCGGCACAGATGGGTGGCAATTTGAGTGCAACGTTTGCAGGCGGAATTCGAGGGCAAATCGAAGGCAAAACCAGGGCAGACTCTGCGTAGAGGGCAGGTCGGTCGCATAAAGAGCGAACCTAACCTTGCTCTAAGAATAACTATCGGGCAAAAAATTCTTGTACCATTCAGTGCTTTCCTTGTATCATTTAAAATTTCATGATCAGTATGGAAGGGCTAGGATTCACATAATGATTACACAATGACCGGTGGGGGCTCCCTTTCATGATCCATTTATTAAAAATATGCACTAATTCACATAAAGTGGTGTACGTGTATGTTGTGTTCTCTGGCGTGTGTACTTGTATATTTCATTACTTTCAATTAGAGTAAAGTATGACACGATCGTTAATATTGTCCTCTATCTACGCGTTCAGACATTTCTAGCTTAGTAGTTCTCAAAATATATTGTAAATAAATTTTGAATTTCTAACTAGAATCTTGAACATCGTTCACTTTTTTTTCTTACGGTATTCCATTCGTTTCGCATAAACATCATTACCACTCGATTGGTCGGTTTCGCAGGTATTCTTGTTTCCCGAAGATCTTCGCGTCCCTATCTCGCGCTTCAAGCTACGCCTGTGGGACCAGGTCGCCATTAACGAAGAAGGAAGATGTCGTTCCTCCAATCAAATCAATGAAATTCCATCGGTACAGTTATTGTACAATAATCAGACTGTGAATTGTTACGCATTTATGGAGTACAGAAAAGGACACTAGTAACACTCAAAATTCATTAAAATTGTGTATGTACATGTTTGTTTTACATGGTTTTTCATTCCAAAACTTTAGTTTCTGTACATTTTGAATTTGTGAAAATTTCTACTTTGCGAGAATCAGAGAGCGTAAAGAATTGAAAAAATTCCTTATTTTGACTAAAAAATATAAACGTTATTAATGCTTTTAATAAATGCATAATCACCGGCAGTTTAATTATTATGGAATAATGCGACCTACTTTTGTTCATTTTCGATCCTGGTCTCATAGTTTTGACCGGCAGTGTATACATATACATACATATACACATAGAGTACGTTCGTACTAACTCGACTCGCTGAAACATTTCAGATGGGACGGAAAATATTGGAAAAAAAAATTTGTACAAAAGTTGTTCGACATGAAGAGGGACATCGTGATCAAAGGTGAGCTTTCTCTGAAATGAAATATTAAATTTCTCGCAAAATGCGCTTACATTTTATGAATAAAAAAATATAGCGTTCCATTCAAAAGTACTGACTTGACCTTGAAATACTTCAGCTATAAAAAAATACTTGTACCACATTAGTCCCCTCTTCATGTCAAACAACTTGTGTAAAAACTTTTATTAATGTTTGCTGTCATTTCTGAGATATTCCGGCGAGTCGAGTTAGCATCGACACTGTGGTAAATATTAATAGAATTATGGTGAATATACAGCTATGAGTTTCGCGAAGATTTACAATCTCGAGTTGCTTTTAAACGAGGGCACACCCACACATCCTTACAATTTTCCGTGGAGACTCATGGATCCCATTTAAAGCATTTATCATCCATTTTTAATATTATCATAATCAGTTGAACGTTACTGTAACTATCAATGAAATGTGTTTTGACGAAAACACACATATTCTTTTCTAAATTATACAACGTTCTACTAATTCCTTTGCAATTAATTTTCCCTTTATTTATTTAAATATGATTAATTAATTCAAATTATTGTTTATTTGAATGTAATTAATTTATTCGACTCATTACTTATCTTAATTCAAAATATAAATTACAGTAATGTAACACGCAAATTGTCATAAGAAAAGTAAGATACAAAATAATTTGTAAGTATTTTTCAAAATAAAGTGTTTGCTTAATTTTCCTACCTTTTTATGAATTTGTTAAATTTGAAATATTTATATATAGTGAGTATTGTAATATTTCCAATTTTATAATATTGAAATATAATTTTTAATGTAACTATTTTAAATATTACTGTCTTTAAGTATTGTAATATTTGAAATACTATAAATGTTGTAAACATTATTTTAATTCTTCGTTTTGTTTCATGGGTAAAAAATCGACCATGAGACTAGATCCATGAGCATTCCCACGGCAATTATTAAGCGACTAATCGCAATATAGCTTAGTATAGACAGAATTTGAATAATGTTTCGTACAAGTCGTATATAACATTAATACATTTGCCGTCTGAATCCAATTACATACGAGGTAACTTTCGATCGTGACTGACCTACAGAATGATAGAATTAACAGTGTATGACAGCAGGAATAATATCATCTTAAAAATAAAAACAAGATCAAATAAAAATATACGTATCTATGCACATCAATGAGTAATTCGATATTTTCTCCAGGAAAAACTGTACATTTGTTATATGTAAAAATATTTCAATTGAAATGTAATTTCAGTTAAACAGTTCAATACAATAGTAAATTCGAAAACACTGCCCTTTTTTTTACATTTATACAGTAGTCTACAAATTTTGCCGCATGTTGTGAATTTAAAAAATAAATTTTAATTCATGAAATTAGTAATTGTTTAGCGAATCTATGATCAATCTAACGACTTTCTTATAAATGACAATGCAGTAGCGTGGCTAAATAAACATATAATATTAAAAGATATGAAACTATGACTGAAAAATTAATGATACTTGAGTAATTTTTCCAGAAGTGGCTACTTTGTCTGGTAAAAATACAAGTATAACGTTCGAAACGAATAAATAACAAATGTTACATTTCGAGGAGTACGTGAAAAAGTAAATTACTCATTGATGCACTAAAAATATAATGAAACAACATAGGATATAATAAAACATTTATAAAACATCTCTTTATGAAAAAGGTACTCCCTGGGTGTGTATGACATTGCATACAAGTACGAAAAAGAGAAAGAAAATAACGATCCAATCATCACTAATCATCATACTATTACATTGTCAAATTCGAATTACGCGGTACAGTACAATGAGCTGCACACGTTAGAAGCCGAGACATAATATCAAATATTAATGTAATTTGAATTTATTAGATTGTTGCACTAAAAATGGCGTTTTTCAGTATGGGGAAGCATGGGGAATAGTGCGGTAGAAGGTGAAATTGGTAGAAGGAAGACAATGAGAACATGAATATAATTATAAACGGATTAATGGCTGAATCAGGGAAAGTAAGATGTGCAAGAAACAAAGAAACTAAGTTATTGCATCCAAGTAATGATGAGGCTAAACTAAATTTAATATTAAATTTAAATTTATATTGAATATGTTAAAGTTATAATATATAACAATGATGTAGGGGCTGTATACATACCATGGAGTATATTTGGAATGTTGAGTTATACAATACTATAGTATGATGTATCATATTATATCATAATTTGATATTAAGGTAATCCCACTAATATAGAGTGTCTCGCCTAACATGAGAATCCTAAGTCTCCCCCTTATTCTTTATGAAAGAAAATATATCAGATTGTACTTTTGCCCACACGACTCAAATATTTTCACCATATGACATTTTTCTTTGGATACAAAATAAGCGAGAAATTTGGGATACTCGAATTAAATGGGACACCATGTATATATTTAACTGAAAAGAATACAAAGTTAGAATGATTCCGTGAACGTAGTCTGCGTTGTCAATGAATGTCCTTGTAACAGGCAATACAGTCTGATACATAATAAAGTGTTACATGTTATTATTGATATAAAGGTTATTAACGTATGTATTTAAGAATAAAATATTCTTATATTTATATAGATGTAAGAGTTACTAAAATATTGATTTAGATATAATCTGTTTTTATATTTATATAAATATCATAGTTACTAAAATATTGATTTAGATATAGTCTGTTTTTATATTTATATAAATATGAAAATTGCTAAAATATTTATTCAAATAGAAATCAAGTTTTTCTATTTACATAAATGTACAGATATCTAAATTAATTATTGCAATGTAAAGTGAACATTTCTATTGGATTATAAAGATTTATTTCATCTGTATCTGAATGTATTAATTAAATTCAAATTTTCAATTGTACCAATTTCCGTATAATTTATTATATTATCGGTCAACACCTCCAAATTTCAAGTCATGCTTCTAAAGTTATGAGATTCAATATTTATTCAATAAATTTTTATTGAAAAATCGCCATTTCATGTGCAAGAACCTAATATTTAACAATGACAAAGCATCTTTTAAGTATAGTATACTATTACGCCGATTGCTCGAACGTAATCGATCATAATAATTGGCCAATTCATTTTAAGATCCATTAATTTATAATAAATACTTACAAAAAACACAATGTTCCTCGATTATTATAATTATTTTTTGTTCGTTAACAAGATATTGGTAATTATACATTGTTAGTAAAATATTAACACAACAACTTGACACATGCATACATACTAAATATATACGCAACGAAGAATCCTAAATAAATTTTAAAAAATACCGATAAAATTTGAATACAAACTCTCGAATACAAGCAGAGCTTATGTTTGTTCATTGAATCTTGAAGAATCTCGTTATGTTGTTCAATAAAAGTCATATTGACAAAATAGTTTGTATCTTTCTTTTAATTTTTTTCAGTGAAATAAAAATAGTTAAATTTTTACTCTATTTAATTGTACAACATTTACAATGATTGTACAACACCCTCGAGACTAAAAAAGAAAGAAATTTCAGCAAATTGTAATTGAAGCTTGCAAAACAATTTCTGCATATTTATTGTTATAAGACTGCAATTACAATTCACTATAAAAATAAACATTTTATAGAACAACGTGATATAATTCACGTTTACCTATACATTAATATAAAAGCATAATGATTAGATATTAAAACGCAATTGGTTGCAAATGACAGATACAGTCAGCGACAGAAGTCTATTCCCCGTAAAATTTTGAATATTTCAAACAGAGAAACAAAGAAAGTTTTGTATTTGTTTACATATTTCGATATAAATAAATCGAAAACAGTATTATTATGATTTACAGAATTGTATAAATGAATTCAAATTATTATTAAATTTTTTATTACAATTTACTAGTTGCAGTAGTAAATGATTAGTTAATTTAAATGTCAAATTTAGTTTAGTGAACAAATTTGTTATTGCAATAAATCTTTGAATTTCCTGAATGTATAGTATCACAAATAGTATAGTATACTATAGAATTAATATCATAAAAAATTTAATAATTTTTCCATATCAATAAATTGATTTAAGAAACTTTCTTATTTTTCATATTTAGATACAAAATGTCGAAGAACCTTATTACTTTCCCAATGTGTATGAAATGTGAGTAATCCTCCGGGGTTCTTTTTTTAAAATATTTAATATTTTTAGGTGAATATAGACTTTCGTGGATAACTGTACTGCAAACACACGTTCGAGCTGTTAATCTGTTATCTAATACTCGCATTTGAAATTCTCGAAAAAATACTCTCACGAGAACATTAAATTACGACATTGTGTTCCAGCGTGACGAGAATCACATTTGACAGTTACGTAACCTTAGAACTACGATAAAGTATTATAAATCTCATAATCAAATAAGTATCATAAATATATATATAAAAACTGATGATCCATAACGTCAGTATCCGTATATCGTATTTTCTAGAATAAAAACTCGGAAAACTGTATTTTTGCGGAACGGAACAGGTGCAAATAAAAAAGATCGAGGAGAGAAAAAATCATTCAAAAATATCGGTTTACAATTCACTTCGAAATCCCCCGGAAATTCGAGGACCGCGCAAACTATGCATGTTTTTTCGATTTTCGACGATGAACGACGCACTTGGACACATTCAGGCTACTTATGTAGCTGCAGATGATTATACTAATTTTATTTCAGAATAAAAGAATTTCATTTTGTAATTTATATCAGTTTTCGAATTTTGTTGAACTATTGTGCATTTAAAGGAACACAGCAATGTTGAAACTTCAGAAAATCGATTTTTAAATTCTTGATTTTGAGAGCTTAATTCTTTGTGAACATTTTCCTTTTTTTAATTCAGGAATTTAAAAAATTGTACTGCACGTAGTTAATTATATGTCATAGGTCATTGTTTTAAACTATGAAATCGTTTATCTAAAAATTAATTTTTCGTATTCGAGAAATCATGCTATTCACACTGTCTATTCGAACGTTCTACAGTTTTACAGTATGATAATCAATGCAAAATGATCGTGTATAATAATTCAACGAGCAGGGCGTTTCCCTAATTTTGGCAGTGTTAAACCATAATATCGATTATGGTCGCATCCTCCTGAATGTGTGGATCGTTCAAAATCGTTTCACCATCGATTACAAATCAAAATCGAAAGCTACGTGGACGTCAATTCTCTTCATTTTCCGTTTCGTCGTTTTTACAGAGCGGGAATCCGAACTTCTGATCTATAATTTACAATGATCTACGATTTAGAAAGGGAACATCTCCAAGACATTAGAGATCTCACGCGGGCGCGTTCTCGCATTGACTACCCATCGGAAGGGGTGCACTAAACGTCACTAAAAGTAGCTTAAACAATATCTGAATCAGTTTATCACTAACATGGCAGATTCATTCTGAGAAAAGTCAAAAATATCTTCTTCGCTAGAAAATAAATGCACTATTCGCAAGATATTTATAGGATGCACCGTTTGTCCCCAAAAATTCAATCGAAACTACAATTGCAAATTTTTGCATCGACTGGACAACATACTTAACGTTTTTTTCAAATTTGTAACTTTGAGTAAACGTTTCTAATATACTATCGTATGATGAAATGTTTAACTTTGGAAATGTTTTGGGCTTTAAGAATAATAGTTACATAATTGTATCGTACATAATAGCACTCTGTGGATTCTTATGAATAAGGAGATATAGTTTTCCGTTGCATTATGAGTACAAAAACCGATTTCTACGGGTCTTAAATACTCTCGGGTTAAACTTCACCTTGGCAAACCAAAATTTTTTAACTGTTTGCTTTATAATCCTGTACATCTTGACGAGAAAATGCCAAAAATCGAAGTTTTAAGGCGAGGAATTCACTGGTTCAAAAGTTATGCGTGCTCTGATGCTTTTCCTCATATTTCAGTAATATCCACGAATTTTTCAGTAATGGATATATTAAAATGGAGGTTATTTTGAGATAGCCAAAGGATATTCTAGGCCCAATCCACAAAATACTACGACTATTAAACCACGTATGCGAATGCAATAAAAATTACATATTTGCATTGAGTTCATGAAAATCTATCAGGAAGGTTTACTCGAAGTTAAAAATTTCAATACATATGTGTTGAACAGTGTCGCGGGACAAATGGTGCATAAATAAGAAAGTGGTCGTAATATTATCTTCCACGCAGTATTTAAAATAATTTGTGCTTAGCTTCGTTATTAGACATAGTTTTAGAACCGATCGTTCAAAAAATGATTAGGTTATACAATAAATTCGTTCAAATCGAAGAAATTTTAGCATAAATTATTTCAGTAATTATTTTAAAAATATTTCAGTAATTTAAACGTGATACTTGAAGATCGGAAGTTTTTAGTCGAAATACTGATCAGAAGATTAATTAACTTGAAGAATATTTATTTTTATGATACCTAATCTCATTTTTAAATCAAAGTGTACACAATTTTGATCTTCACATTTTCATAACGTTTTTATAAACCTATTTACAAATTAAAATAAACATGTTTAGGATATTTGACAGTAGAATAGCAGAATATTAATCTCTTAATTTTTAATGCACTTTCATGTGCAAAAAAAAAGGGAATGAAAAAAGACGTGAACGAATTTTTCACGTAACCTAATATTTTTCCTTTTTTGTAAATTTTCAGAATAGATCGCACACCTTCGGGTTTTACTAGAGACTCTTCTACATTTTGTATAGCAATAGATCATTCTACTTTGGTATAATCGACATTTACAGATTCGATAGTTTTATATTAAAAATATTATATAGACATAGAGGTTGTATGGATTATGACCACTTTCAACGATCGCATTGAATATTATTAATCTCACATTTCGAAATTAGTTCTCTCCCTTTTTTCTTTTTGTACTGGTCTAGATGTACTATACTTCTTGCTTATTTGTAGCTTGCGTTTCGCTCTTATGGGGGGGGGGGGGGAAGACGTTTCTACAATGGCTGACAAGTTTCGCGTTCTTGCACTTCCCTTTCTAGAAATTCGTTTTGCTCGACAATGGGGTTTGAAGACTTTACTTCCTTACAAGTTGTTAAGTTTATAAGTATAATATTAAAGTAAACTCCACTTCGTTAATGTAGAACTAATCGTAAGACACTAACACAAACGATTGAGGTAAACTTTCCTTTGCATATGTAAAATTAATATGTTACGATAAAATTTACTTTCGAAAAGACTATATTATAATATCATGATAAAATATTCAAGCTAACCTTGCAATGTACATGTAAAACTAAATTAGAAAGATAAACTATTCAAATATACTACGTAATATGAATTTAGAACTAACGAAGATATTATAGCAATATGTATATTAGAGTAAACAGTAAATGCAAGGGTTAAACTTTACCTCAGGAAACCAGAAATTTGTAACTCTTTTCTTCTGTATACCTGTAGATTTTGGCGAGAAAATACCGAAAATCCAAGTTGTAATCATAGGAGGTCAGTAGTTCAAAAATTATGCGTGTTTAAAGTTGAGCGATTTTAAGCGAACTTTGACAGATAAGGGCGCCGCCATATTGGTATGTACTCAGCGTCGCGCGTTGCCTAAGTAGTAGCAGCTCTCCGCACCCCCGCGCCCTACGAACCTAACCATGACCAACCTCCTCGCGGATTCACTCATTGGACGATGTTTGAGTACATACCAATATGGCGGCGCCCTTACCTGTCGGAAACGCTTAAAATCGCCCGACTTTAAACGCGCATAACTTTTGAACTACTGATCTCCTAGAATTGAAATTTGGATTTTCGGCACTTTGTCGACAAAATTTACAAGATTGCAGGAAAAAAGTTAAAATTTTCTGGTCTCCTGAAGTAAAGTTTAGCCAATGGGAGTATTAAAAGAGTAGAATAGAGCATATGGCTATACTAATGTAATGTTAACAAATTTACAGGCATTTCCAGTTCAAGGTTCATTTGTTCTAATTAGGTCATCATGAAAATAATAAAGACTTTCTAATAATCAAAATTATATTAATCTCATATGCTATGTACAGTTTTAATACTGATCTGTTACGGTGTTACGAGATTAATAAAATTTTGATCAGAACGTACATCACACAAACAATAGAACAATATACCTGAAATTTTCCAATCTGTCTGTGTATGTTTAGTAGAAAAATAAGTATGGTTAACACCTTTCAGTAAAGTCTCCAAACCACCGACAGATATATGACAACTGCTCGATAATATTCTAACGTAAAACTATTAACGGAAACTCAAACAAAAGTTAAAAAATATCTGTCTGAAGTATTCACCGAATCATAATCGGCCAGCTTGCGAACAGAATAATAAAGTGCGGTACAACAGAATGCTAGTTACGCAATATTAAATATCATACTCTTTTGCTACGGCGGCGAGACGATACTGTATTTACAAATTGGCACTTTCTCCGGTTCGTGTAATTAGTTACTACACACTTGTCGGCGGCACGAGTTGGTTCCGATGCGTGGTCAAACGAGAGAATTTCGGGCGCGATGGCGACGAACGAGGGCCGGCGACATTCATTTACGTCATCTGTCCTTGGGGCAACTTTGACAATTTTCGAAATGATTTTAGTAGTTATTAGTAATTGAAGTAGATTTTAAATTAAATTTTCGTTAACGTAAATACACAAACCACAAATAATTAATTTTAGGTAAATTATAAATAAACGAAAAGTTGTAAGTCAACAAAATTTTGCGTAATTGCTGGTAAAAAAATCATACCATTCCCTAAACTGGTGTAAGTCGCCTTCAGGACTGTAATTATCTAGACGTGTACCATTAGTTATCAGATCACCTTCATTCGTCGCTTATCGTTCTAACAAGCAAGGCTGTCAGCCTTTAGCTTCTATTATACACACGTTACTATGAGTATGTACAATAACTACGGACAGTTGACTTCCACGTTGCCTATTCCGTTCAAACATCTACATTTTCTCCCTCTCTTTCGCACTCTCTCTCTCTCTCTCTCTCTCTCTCTCTCTCTCTCTCTCTCTCTTCCCCTTTTTTTTCTCTTTGTTAAGTTACTTACGTTATGATGAACACAATGATCAAAAGTTTTCAATCACAATAGACTTACGCGAATGTTACATATGCATTCGCTTAATATAATTCGATTCCCGGCTACGTCGCGTTACAGCAAGTTCCTTGAATTTCGCATCTTTCCGTTACTGGTCGCCATCTTTTCCTCGTGTTAATTACCTTTCTTCAGAATCGTTCGAAAACATTTCAAAACCTGAAGATTTCCACCGCGGTCACGTTTATGGTTTGCTTAAACCCTAGAAGGCGGCCTTTTCATCATTATCTGTCATTACTAGACTGCGGATGTTTATGCAATTTTCAATATTTGTAGACAAATTTTAAGAAAGTGGAATCACATGAAATTTTAGTTTTAGTGGGAATAGCCTATACAGATCCAAAATACATAAAAATCGTACTAAATTCTATCGTATTTTATGTTCACGGATTTTTTGAAAATTTTGATAAGCCATAAATGCATAATGTTCCGCAATCTAGTCATTACATTCTTTTTGCATTCCGATTAGAGAGGAAGTACTGCTGCTGGTACTGTTTGTTAATTTGGCCAGCATGGAAGGAAATATACTGTGACGTACATAATCTGCAAAATCTTATCGAAAGAGTTTCACTGTAGTAGCGGATTATGTTAATAGGTCTCCTCCAATCGTTACCTTGAAAAACTATGTTCGAGACTGTATCTAAAAGAACTCTAGACTCTGACGCACCTGCACATTACTTGGACATCCATAAAGTCTCCAGAAAGGGTCCACCTTCCAGGGTTAAACCTGAATAATAATAAAAAGAACTGAGACTATAGAAGATAGTTCTTGCTTCTTCTTGACGTCTTACAGTTACCAGCGAAGTCGGAAACACTTATGTTCTAGTTCAAACTGTCTGTTCAATTCTTCGTGTTCGGTGGAGTAACCTTTCAACGATGATACTCAACAGAAGTTATTGAAGTTATCCTGCACACTGAAGTTGTCACGATAAAGAGTCTTCGTCAAACGGCTTGATAGTCGCAAGAGTGGAACGCGTTGGAGAACATTATGTAGGGCGGTGAGAGAGATTGGCTGGACAATGTGCGTTTCATGACAATGTGTAACGCGTGGAACGAGCGTTGGTTAATGTGATCAACGTTAATACACTCAGGACAACTCAATTTCTCTACAAATGTTTTCTTTCTCTTGAAAAAACAGCCATTTCTGACTGTTGTGCAGCTGGCGATGCTTGGACATCCATTTGTACCCTTACTTATCAATACTTTTAACACGTTGACTATAATGCGGCTCACACACGAGTCACAAACTCTTGTCCAGATTTAAAAATATACTTTTCTTGTGATGCATTTGATTTAACCCTGCTGTACTCGGAGAATCGTGTTCAACTCAATCCCATTTTACTTTCCATTTGAATTTTTTCCTCAATAATGGTCTTATATCTGAGAGTAACAACCGTGTACATACTTCTCTCTCAACATTATCCTAAATGCGTAGGCTAATTGAGGACTGCAGCAGAATTAAATGAGTTAGATGCATACTCGTTACAATCAATTTAAATTTCTCAATTCACTAACGTAGTTTCATTTACTAATAACATTTTCATATTGTCAACGTGTTAATTACATCTTTAATGACCTTCTTCTTGCATTTGATTGAGTAGCTAACAACTTAATGCTGACATTTTTTTTAAACGTTAGGTAAAAATAGATTCAAACACTATAGCCCAAGGGTTACTATACTTGCCGACAGGCTTGGTAAAAATAGTAGATAGTTATTGCCAGGTAGCAGGCCACGCCATGTTGGATTTTAGAGAATTGCAGCAGAATTAGCTGGAAAATAGTTAGACAATTATATCCAACAGTAGCAAAGATGGGCTTGTTAGGGTGATCGCTTAGCGAATCTGTCGATCGCTATGTCCTGAATGCGTTAAACGCGTTCGTAGCGGAGACATGGTTGATCCGATCGGTTGTGTTCAACTTGATTTCATCTACGTTTGAGGTAGAGTAATTTGGGAATGAGAAAAAAGTGGAGTGTCATTAGTGGATAAAAGAATAGCAGAGAAACCTTTGGCAGTAGAAAGTTTTGTTCCTTCCCTCAGCTGATTCCGAATGTCTGATCGCCTGGTCGCCGTTCTGTCTTACTCTGTCCGCCATTACTTTGCCCCCGGTATTTTTGCTAATACCTAAAAATTAAAAAACAGAAAAGACAAATAAAGCAACGGTTTACGTTTCGAAATTTGTGTAAAATATAGTAAAACGTTAATTACGTAAACTACTGTAACGAAAACGCCATTCATGTAAATTACTTTTAATCGATTTTGAACTTTTGCTCATTATCGATCTTATGAATTTCTTTTTACTGATCCAATCATTTAGATAATAGACATTCCACTATACTATCAAAGCGCGAAACAAAGCGTGACAGCTCCACAGTGACAAACAGTGCAAGATCTAGACTCAGCGAAGAAGCTATATATTATAAAAAAAATATATATATAAAAATGGCGCTATGTGTCTTGTCTAAACGTATCAACTTGAGAATATTCTTTCCGTTTGATTTGTGGTGCACTCTTTGTCCTAAAAGTTTTCAAATATTACAGATACAAATTCTTCATGCAAAACACAATTTCGTATACAATTGCAGTTCAATTATAGCATTATAGTATTGTGATTAGTACGAATTTTTGTAGAACAATTCCTGAACGTTATAGTACATATTTTACATGACTGAAGACCTTATAAACATACTTTTGAAATATCTACACCGGTCAGTGCTTGAACAGCTGGAGGTACTTGCCCAACAAGGCGCGTAATATCTCCACTAGTTGCATCATTTCCACCCAGAAGAACTATTTCCTCCGTTCTGGCCAATGGTGCTGCTACCTCTGCCGCGATCTGGAAAATAATTTGTAGTAAACAGGATCTTCATAAATCTGAAAATTGAAGATAATTTTCTCACCTTTGGTAAAGCATTGAGAGCAATGTTCAGAATAGCTGCTTCTCCGTATTTCTTGTACACAATAGCCTTCATTCGCATACGTTCTGCCTCTGATATTCCTATTGCCTGCAGAGCCTGAGCTTCAGCTTCTCCGATCAGTCGAATCCTCTCAGCCTCAGCTTTGGCAGCATCCACAGTCTGTGTCCTAGAAATAGTACAACCAGTCAAACCATAGTGATCACAAGAAGCTGACAAAATGTCAGAATTGTCTAGAATTGTCTAAACATGGTGACTAGGGGTTTACATAATGGTCAAACGACACATTGTCCTTTTTGAGATGTTGATAGCCATAGTAGGCTTTAAGATCTCTTAAAGGACTTGGGCATTGTTGAAAAATAACAATTTTGTTAACAACTAAAGACAGACAGAGCTCTACCACACTTAATGGTAGCTGGCATATATTGTAGCATCACAGGAAGTGGAATGACAACACTATAGTCTCGTTCCCAACATGAGTCGAGTCAGTTGTATTTGGGTAATCATTTCAGTGAAACAAAGTTGGGATCACACCTTTCAGGTAATTAACAAAAAGAGTTGAATGGAGTACAATCTATGGGGAACCCTCAAACAAAGGATCTCTTTGTAGCATCTTGCTAGGTCTACACGAGACAATTAAATCATAGAATAAGTAACTGATTCCATGGGAGTGATTCATTCATTTTTTACCCCTACCAAAGAAATCATTTTTAATATATAGGATGTTGAAGTACGCGCAAGTGTGAATAGGACTTCTTGCCGCGCGGGTCCGAGGACCAGTGTGAATGGAGCTGCTTGCAGGTAGAAAGGAGCGAGCGTCGAACGAACGTTGAATAAAAACCGTTACGTTGTGTACAATATTGTAGACGTTTCATTGAGAACCCGATCTCCCAAAAACAAAGAATTTAATTTTAAGGAATTAGAATTAAAAGGCAAACGTCTTTGGACTATTTTGATTTTTGAATGTGAGACTCAAAAGAACGTCAACAGAATTTATTGAACTATATCAAGACCTACGACATGCCCCTAAACTGTATAATATAATAATCAGTCTTTTTACCGTTTTCGATAATAATTTCAGTTAGCTACTGTACTAGTACCTTTTTCCTTCGGCCACTCTGCCAATTTTGTAATGCTCAGCCTCCGCTGGTAGTCGAACGGTGCTCTGAAGTTCATGTTCCTTTCGTCGAACCTCTTGCTCCTCCACCTCGATTTGCTTGCGCCTCTGAACAATTTTTATTTGGATTTCCTCGTTTCGTATTCGTTGCCTTATCTTCGCTGCTTGAAGCTCGTAGGCAAGTTGAGCCTCGGCTTTCTACAAAATAATAATCAATAATTAGGGTCGTGCAGTACCGATCACTTATAAATTTGAGTACTGTAACTCTTATGTTGGTCTCAATAAAAAATCGTATTTAGGAAGAATTAATAAATACCACAATCACATTTTTCCCCCCAAATATGATGCTTCTAACAATAAGCGTGAACGTACCGCTGTGTTCACTTCTTGATCGAAGTTCGCTTTTTGCAGCTGGAAAAGTCTAGCGTTGTCTTCGATCTTTGTGTCGGTGTTGTACTTCGTATCCATCGCCGCTTTCTCGCATTCCGCTTCCTGAATTAGAATGCAGACGAGTTACTTGACAATTAACGGGCATGTTAAACAGTGTTCAATATTCTGTTGTAATCAGCATTATTTCAACGTCCGGAAAATTAGAAAATCGCTTCCTCTGCTTAAAATATAAAATTACAAAGATTGAAAGTTCATTTTTCTATCAAGATAACGTTAATTCCTTACAGGTTTCGAGTGCTAAAGCAGAGCTGTGTTCAACGTCTGCCCGTACGGGCAGCGATTTTCTTGCCCGGGGCATACACAGAACGGCGGGCACGAAGCCACGCCTCTGCGGGAACAAAGCCACGCCCTGTGGGCAAGACTGTAATTGTCACACGCATTGTCACAGCTACGTGGCCAGCTACCCCCACTCCCCTAAGTGACTCGCCTGTAGCTTTGCCCGTAGCTGTGCCCACGGGCATCGGCGGGCGCCCTTGCCCGCTAATAGGCATGTTGCGCAGCTCTGTGCTAAAGAAAACTCATGATTACGCGACAAATATCCAAATTATTTCATTTTCAGAAAATTGTTTAACTTTGCTACGTTTACTGCCTCTTTAAACGGTAATGTCCGATGGTTGGGAACAAAGTGGGAATACAATGGGAGGAGGCAAAATTGTAAAATGAAAATGCATGAGGATCTGCAGTAGTGTGGGGTATACTAACTCGAATGCCGGCGTCACGGTTCGCCTCGGCGACGCCAACGTCGGCGTCGCGTTTAACAGCCGCAGTCTGAGCTTTGCCAAGAGACGCCAAGTATTGAACGTTGTCGTAGACGTCTTTTATCGTGAACGACAGGATCTCGATACCCATGCGACCGACATCTGGAGCTGCTACCTCCCTCACTAGTGTCGCGAATTGATCTCGATCCTTGTATATCTCTTCCACCGAGAGTGTACCTGGCAGATTCAACATTTTTACAGGGCTCGAATTATTATGCAAGAGGAGTTTCCTTAGCGCCGAATACTCAAGATTTTTCTCAAAATAAATGAAAAAATATACACCGTATTTTTTAATTCCGCGGTATTTATAAATTAGCGCCATTGAATTCTGCACGTCAGTGTGCGTCTGTGACACTTAAACGTGGCACAACGGAAGATTGATTTTGATAATAAATATTTACTACAATAACACGTTGTTGTCCACTCTACACGATTGCTGATTACTAGACTGCGGATCTTTATGCAAAGTAAAAATTGTCTGAGTTAATGATAAGAAATACAAATTAAGTACGAATGTGTTATTTTTCTTAATAATTTTTGCGTGTCGAAAATAATACAACATTCTTGAACTGATGTGACGTTTTCACAGTTTTATATTTATTTTTGTCATGAATGCATAAAATATGCGTTTCGTCTGGCGCTGTACTTGAAATGTTATCTAGAAAAAGATTGATCAGCACACTGACCTAATATGGCACGAAGATGACCCTCCAAGGTTGAAAGGATCGTCGATTTGATCTCGTGTACGCTTTTCCCGAGAAACTGTTCGCTAGCAGTGTGCAACAATTCGTCAGCCTTCATAATTTTGCATTGAGCGACACCCGTGACGGTCAATGGTACACCTTGAGCAGTTTCCACGCTTTCGCAGACGGGGTTCAAGGTCATCACCTCCAGGGATAGACGTTGGACGTCGGTGACGAACCACCAGGTGAAGGCGTAGCCTCCCACGATGGTCCTCTTTTTCATTAACCCGCAACATCCTCCTGTAAACATAATTTTCAAATCAAATTTTAACATACTCGCGTCTCCTGATTTCATAAGAGTGTTTGCGAACCGCTCTTGAACTACGTTGCGTATTATTTTTATTTGCATAATAATTAAATATTCCAGTAATAGCTTATCTATGTTAAAAACTGGCGGCACGTGTATATTTATCACAGCTGAGGACACTAATTCAAATGCATCTCATTCTGCTGATTCATTGTTAATTGTGATTGAAAAAGCCACTTGGAGTCAGGAATTATCACGATTCTCTGTATTTTAATTGCTATTCGATGACAGCTTGTCCCAGAACGAAGTGTAATCGCTCAATTTTGAACACACATAACTTTTGAACCAGTGAATTCCTCGCCTTAAAACTTCGATTTTTGAACTTTTTTTGTCAAGATGATACAGGATTATATTGTAAAAAGTTAAAAATTTCTGGGTTGCCGAGGTGAAGTTTAATCGCAGTATGTTTTTGGCTGTTTGACATGCATTAGATTCTTGTTCAGAATTTTGGGACGCCATCATTTAATGAGGGTTTAAAAAATTTTATACAACATTCCATTTAGTTCAAGGGTACTTTTGAACCCACAACCCTTATACCCGTTTACAAATATAATTTTTATCATTTTTACAGTCTCGCATTGTATTAATAAAATAGAAATTATCAGTGACCATCATTGTTATAACTAAAATTCTAAACTTATGGTGGCGAATTCAGTCATCCGTGACAGTTACTAATGATCAACATCTTAGTCATTGATCATGGTTACTTGTAACCAAAACAGATAAATTTTCAAACATTTTGACTGCCGCATTTTTCGAAAAATGTCTGCAAAAATTAGTAACAACTGACTTCCATTTTTAAAAAATTAACTTTTTGTTAACGATCCTTGGAAATCTATTGGAAATGCAAATAATGTGAAAGAATGCTTGTGACTATAATGCAGTCGGCAAAAATTAATATCAGTCGAATCGATGCGTTATTTGTTCGGGTAAACAAAAACCGTGACGTAATGGACGCCGAAGCGTTACCTGGTTGTTTATAACAATACTGCCGGTTCGATTTGTGATTCCACGGCCGTTAACAACAACGCATAACATCGATGGTGTCGCAACGTTAAGTAGGTCGTAGCTGTATAACGGCCAACCGTGCTCTTTACCGTAAGTTGGTTCTATGACGTCAAGAAATGGCTCCTCGAATACTGGCTGTCATTCTTCGCGGACGTGACGCCGATCACGCACCACGCACCATGGAAACGTCCATTTTCAACTTGCCTCCACGTTTCGACGAATGGAAAGTTTCTGCGTTGTTACCTCGTTAATCACCTTTACGTTTCTACAGGCTGATTTTATATACCTCGTTTCTATATTGTTACTAAATGAATGACTAGGGGGTATGCAACCCTTTCGGTTTGAAGAAATCGAAAATTTTGTTCTTTGCTTTCTCTTTAAAGTTTTGCATTTGTAGAATATTGTGAATCTTATGAGTTATTGAATATTTTATTTCTACATGCTACAGTAAAATATAAATATTGGAAACTAAAGTTTTATTATGCTATTAATTGGAAATTCAATTTACAACATTTTCAAAATAGACAACCTAAAACGTACTTTGTTTGGATTCATGAACAATCCAACATTTGGATTCATGTACCAGTTAAGTGTTAATAAAATTGATAATAGTTCTCGCACTTCTACCTTATCAATAAACTTTATTAATTTATAGTGCAATTTTCTCGAAATTTTACACAATTTCTGCAGTATCACCGTGCCAATGATGAATTTGTTTTTGTTTGTTTGTTAAAATAACATTGATAATTATAGTTGAAAATCAGAAGCAATCTTTAAGAAACAAAAATGAACGGATAATGAACGAATTTGGAATATCTGTTCAGAAAATGAATTTTATCTTTTACTTAGTCCACGTGTCAACGATGGATTTTAATAACTAATACCAATTTTATGCTTCAAGATAATATATTCATCGTCGTTAAGTAAACGTGTCAGGAAGATTGCGAAAAGGATTACCTACTACTATAAACGCTATGCGTGTTTAGAATAGTTGAAAAGTTCGAACTTCGAACCAGGTTGACAATGCTAACCATCATTCGGATATCTTTGGTAGAGTTACGGTAATCCTAATTCCCGTGTAACGACACTCTTTCGAATTCCATTCTCCGAAGAAATTTAGCATTTAAATTGCTTCTAAGTATTGTAGATAATACAAAGCATACAGAATTCGTCAATAGTTGAGCAATTATACATAATGAATTCTTGTATTGGAAAATTGTGGATTACTAATTCTGGAATTTTAAAATTGTTGATAACTAATTTTTTTAGAACTACGAACTTTCGTATCGAGTAATTCTCCAAAACTCCAAAACGAAAGATTTCTTCCGACCTAGAATATTTCCCTCCTATATATATTTTTCTATGTAATACATACGAAAATGGTGCAATTTACTCGTACAATACTGAAGTGTTTAGTAACTTAAATACAAACAACTTTAATAATAGAAAATATATGTTCAATAATGACACAGCAATTTCCAGTGGCGCCTTACAGTCGTCATTCGAGTGCCAAGGGTTAATATACTTATTTCATTAATTTTATGTTTTATTTATTTTATTAATTATTTTTCCCGTCTACACGAGACTGCCCTCTTAAATTTCCGAAATGAACGAGACAGACGTCGACTCAAAAAATACAAAAAGTCGAGTACCGAACGAGTGTCTGCCGAGCACCGAAAACGGCACTTTGCCCCACTGCGCCCACAGCTGAGCTCACAGCCGAGGCAACGGGGCCTCGGGCCCCGGAAGATGGCCCAGCGGCTGCGATTGTGATCGTTGTGAGAATGGGTCCGCGTAGGAGGGGGGCAGTCGACGACCGTTATGGGGCGTGCTCGGCTTCGAAAGGTTCGTAACCCGCTCCTATCCCGATTGATGCAGCATGCCGACACTCGTCCAGGAGCAAGGTCATGGTCAGTCCCACGCCGAGCTCTACGCGGTTGTTACGGGGGTCTATCACATGGTGGAAAAGACCGACGGACGGCGACCTCGATCGCGGCTTCCGATTTCTGGGACACCGCCTGGAGGATGCTATCGGCTCACCAGCTCGGCTCTTTGCTCTGACGGCTCGTGACCGGTCACTTTCGTTGACAACTGGGACCGTTTGTGGGACAACGTGACAAACGTGTCGCGGGAACAGAAGGATGTTCACCATTTCCATCTCGTGTCGATAGCGACGTGTTCCTAGTGTCTTTCGGTAACGTTTAGTGAATATAGTTCGTCGTCATCGTCCGGATACCCTAAGTGGCTCGAGGCAGGCTCCGGGTGTGTCGTCCGTTCAGGAATTTTCAGTGCGAAAATTGGATAAACAGTGCGAACGTTTCGAGAGTATTTGAGTTCTCGTACGCTTCGAAGTCCGGAAGTGGAGGAATTTGTGGACCGTCAGGGGGTGGCTAAGCTGATGGCCAAGCTCAAGTTGAAAACGGATTTTTTTTGGTGAAATTTGGAAATGGAGAACGATTAACTGTTCGAGTTGTCGAGATTGTGGGGCCGAAACATGGGAATAGAATATTGTAGTTGACTCTGGAACGATTGATTGCGAGCAGAAGAAGCTTCTAGATTGCACGCGATCTCCTGTCTCCCAGGAAGTAGGTGAACAAGTACTGCTTTCCTTTTCAAATACTGTTACTCTACGTTATCAGTGAAACAATTTTTGATCATTTTAATCAAATGATTCGTCTCGAGCAAGTTAATTTATTGTAAACAATAGAATTGCAAATAATGATTTCAGGTTTCTGGAATTTCAAAACGGTCCGTTCCAAAGCAGTGTAGAGGCATTAAAAATTAACGAAAGTGAAAAAACCGAACTACATATTATCTCCCGAATTTTTAATTAACAATTTATTTCAAAAAAATGTTTCACCATTGAGATACTTTGAAAAAGTATTTTTTATTGATTTTAAGATCCAGATACCCCGCTATGTGTCTGCGTTAATATTCTATAGAAAATAAACAGAACAGAATATATATACTGGGTTATAAAAAATAAAAAATTTAGAAAGCCTTATAGTAATCATGAATGTTAATAATGATGGACGTGAATATGTTCAGTATTAAGTAATAATGTACCGTAAATCGAAGCAAATAGTAATAATAAATAATGTGACTTAATTGACGGTGGCGGTAAATGATTACGATAATTCGACAAGTAAAATTAAATTGCAATGCGGAATTTTGCACGTGACTGGTGTAGTTTTACATTCCATAGCCGATAACGGGGAACTATGAAATATTATGGGTTTAACCCCGATGGTGAGTGGAACGGAAAATTACACAAACCTAAATTTATCATAGTGCTTGTTTTTTTAAGATACTTCAGTCTTGTAGCCTCTAACTACGTTAAAGTGAATTACGTTAAAGTGAATTACGTTAAAGTAAAAGTAAAGTAAATACGTTAAAGTGAATTAGTCAATTCGTATTAATTAAGTTGAATAAGCAACATTGACTGATCAAATCAATTATAAATTCATTAAATTAGAAACTAAATCAATTGAAAATTGAGTTGACCAATCAAAAACACTTCAAAAGTGAATCAATTACAAATTGGGTCACTTAGAAATTGGATCAATTAATAATTCTGTCATGTATCTAATAATTGAATCAATTAAATTGAAAAAGCTAAACTGGATGAATCAACTTCAATAAGTCAGATTGTTATATTGAATCAATTGAAAATTAAACTAATTAAAATTTGAATGGATTAAACTGTGAACATTAAAATGTTATCATTTCTTTATGTTTGTGTTGTACATAAGATGTGTTTCGTTAAAATGTGCAAATTGCTTTCTTTCAACATTTTTGCCACGAAAAATGAATGTCAAATTAAAGTTTTTACATATCGCGTGTTCAGTAAGTATATTACCATTAAAAATGTATCTATTCACAAAAACACGAACAACAAAATGTAAAAATAGTCTTTTTAAATAGCTTGGTACTTAGTGGGTTAAAGTGTAAAGCGAAAATGCAGGAAATGCTACCTCGCTAAGATAAAAAATTGAATCGATTAAAAATTGTATTTTAAACGTTGAATCGGTTAAATTGAAATCTAGATTTCTTCGCGCGGGATTTCACGAAATACGTGATTTATCGCGTTGTCTCAATTTCCGCGAAATTCCGTGCACGACTGTCCCGATCTACGGGATGATCCAGTGATCGACGCGGTACGTGCGGATCGTCGCGGGCAGGTTGGCCGCGTTCGTCGAAAATTACTTAACAGCTGAAAGTTTCACGGGTCATTGATATTCGTAGCGTACATCCGAACCACGTGTAGCCCTCTTTGACTTTTCTTCGACCGATTTCTACCCGACCACGAAGACGTTCCAATTCGACAGTGTAGAAGGACACTTCGAACCGGACAGTCCTGCCCCAGGATAACGAGTAATCGGTTAATTACAACGACGATTTAAAACGATTTCAAGTGCAGTTTTTCCAGTGAAACGAAATATTTGTTCGTTCTGCACAGGTTAGTAACCAATGGAAATAAGAGGGCACGCTCAACGATGTCGCTCGGATATTTTGAAAATCTTGTTCTCCTTATTCGCGTTTGTTTTTTTCTTTCGAATGAAAAGATTTGAAACAGGAACCAAAACGAAGGAGAATGAAAATAGTTATTTGACGTCACATCGATGTCTTAAGTTTCTTTGAGATTGTCTTGATTTTCATTTTATTTTACAATTAAAGTGAAAAGTTTTTATTTTATTTTTCAATTAAAGTACAGTTTTTCTTCAAATACGGATTGTTTTGACTCAAGAGCAAAAGTTGGGAAGCTAGAACATCTTTACTGTTTAAACATGTTTCAGTATTTATAATGTCATCAAAGAATATATTGTTATAAAGGGTGTTCGACTATAGGTGGGAGAAAAGGGCCTAGCCGAATAAGATGGTCAAAACTGCCCTTAGACGTTTTTCAATAATTAATGAACCATTCGAAAGCTGACCAAGAAAAACCCCTCTGAGCCAAATTTCAACCCCCTATCTTGCTCGTGAGGGTAGTTACAGGGTAAATTAGATTTTGAGCTTTTCCGTGCATTTTCCGCACTCTGATGATTCCCAAAATTCTGAAAAAAATGTGACATATTTTGGACCCTAAAGCGGATTTTTGAGAATTTTTTCAGATTTTTTGGATGCAAACTGTGGTCGTAAAAAATGAAAAACCTCAAAAAAATCGGAAAAATGCAGGTTTCTCAAAAATATGAAAACATGCTATTGAGCTGTTTAGTGCCCCAATAAAGTACCATAACAGGCAGTGTCCTCAATTTTTTTTAGATTTTTTCTTGTGGGCACTTTTTGTCCAGACAAGAAAAACCGAATTTTTTCGACGTTTCTGCTATTAGGAGGAAAGTTACACTTGTTGATTTTATCGCAAGTATATATTAAGGCATTTTTAACGTTATTACATTGAAACAAGTAAGTGTTTGACCTCAGAAATATGTTTTAAGAGAAAAATAAATTCTATTTCGTGCGATATATACCAGAATGTTCGCAACGTTTACAACATCGCCGGTTGGCCGAGCAGTCAAGGTGTCGGACTACGGAGCGTAAACGCTGGGTTCGAATCCCGTCGAGGGTAAAGTTTTTTTTTCCATACATCATCTTTATATTTTCAATTTTTTATTACATGGTTTATTCATGTGATTTTTAAAATATTTTTTTAATGTTTTAAAAATATTTAAGAAACATTTTTGAATAAAATATATGTAAATATAGTTTTAGAGTATCTATCACTTCCTCGATTCTCTAATTGTATATGATCTTCATTACGGTCCTCTCTAACATTCTTAATATTAAAATTCATTAATCTGGTTTCTAAGCCTTGCGTCTTCATAAATTAGGGAGGAAATGAGAAGAATTCTAAATAAATAACACGCAGCAAAGTATTGGTTTTTGTCCAATTGAAAGAAAAGGGCTACATACTACCACTATTTTTAAAGTGAGGTATCAGGTACAAATAAGCCTTAGCCATTCCTCTTTATTGTAACGTACATGAGGATGTATTTCCGTTTATAGTTACTTGATTGAAAACCATCATGAAGAGGGGAGACTTTTGTATTGTCGACAGAGGTTTTCGAGATGTTACATCTCATTTAACAGGTCTTGGATTCAGAGTTCTCATGCCTGCTTTAAAAGGTAATCGTTCTCAACTTTCGACGAAAGTGTCGAATTATTCCCGAAAAGTCACGAAAATTCATTGGGTTGTAGAGGCAATGTATAGTATACAAGGTCAAAAGTACCAGCTTCTACACAAACAAGTAGACAACGAAACCTTTCCAAAAATTGGACATAATTGGAACTGCAAAACGACTCCTTTTCAAACAGTATCCTCGGTAGATACTCTGGATTTTCCGGAAATGACAGAAGTAGATTTAAAAATTCTTTTCACGGAATCTTACCAATTTTCGCAAGCAATTTCTATATCTGGCGGAAGTCGTGGACGAACACAATAATATAAATATTAATTTATTGCCTAATCCAAGAAAATAATATCATTAAATTCGAAGTCAAATCGGAGTAATATAAATAAAAGTTAGTTAAAAATGTTACCTCAATATTTTTTAAAAACATTTAAAAAATATTGTTAAAATCACATGAATAAACTATATAAGAAATTGAAAAAATAAAGATGATGTATGGAAAAAAAAACTTTACCCTCGACGGGATTCGAACCCAGCGTTTACGCTTCGTAGTCCGACACCTTGACTGCTCGGCCAACCGGCGATGTTGTAAACGTTGCGAACATTCTGGTATATATCGCACGAAATAGAATTTATTTTCCTCTTAAAACATATTTCTAAGGTCAAACACTTACTTGTTTCAATGTAATAACGTTAAAAATGACTTAATATATACTTGCGATAAAATCAACAAGTGTAACTTTCCTCCTAATAGCAGAAACGTCGAAAAAATTCGGTTTTTCTTGTCTGGACAAAAAGTGCCCACAAGAAAAAATCTAAAAAAAATTGAGGACACTGCCTGTTATGGTACTTTATTGGGGCACTAAACAGCTCAATAGCATGTTTTCATATTTTTGAGAAACCTGCATTTTTCCGATTTTTTTGAGGTTTTTCATTTTTTACGACCACAGTTTGCATCCAAAAAATCTGAAAAAATTCTCAAAAATCCGCCTTAGGGTCCAAAATATGTCACATTTTTTTCAGAATTTTGGGAATCATCAGAGTGCGGAAAATGCACGGAAAAGCTCAAAATCTAATTTACCCTGTAACTACCCTCACGAGCAAGATAGGGGGTTGAAATTTGGCTCAGAGGGGTTTTTCTTGGTCAGCTTTCGAATGGTTCATTAATTATTGAAAAACGTCTAAGGGCAGTTTTGACCATCTTATTCGGCTAGGCCCTTTGAGGGGTGGTTCTCCAAGACAGTATAAGACGAAAATGAGGACTAAAAATTGCGGTTTCGACTTCATCTTTTAGTTATTATCAATTTAAAATTCGCCTAACATGCGGAAACCCGACTAACAGAGCAACGTATATGTATACCTCTGTTGGTCGGGTTGCCGCATGTTAGGCGGATTTTAAATTGATAATAACTAAAAAATGAAGCCGAAATTGCAATTTTTTTACTCTTCACTTTCGTCTTGTATTGTCATGGAGAACCACCCCTTAAATTTTCTCCCACCTGTAGTCGAACACCCTGTATATAGGAGAACACGTAGTAAGAAACATTCGAGTAACTTTCATAGTTATAGCATATAAAATCCAGAAACTGACCATTTCAAATGTTTATAATATCATACAAAATTATACTGCTGTGACTTTCAAGAGTCTGTAAACTTTTTTTAGGTAGGTCTCACAGTTACAGCAGAAGAAATTCTTTAGTTTAAAAATTTGCTTTAGGTCTCTCCCACGTTTGAAAACGAATAGATTGAATAACTTCCTGTTGCGTCATTCAAAGAATGGGCTTATTTATAATTCTATTGATGCGTTATTACAGGCGACCGATAAAGGAAAGTACGGGAATACAAAATGGGAATCGAGAGCGTGTTGGCGGGAGGCCTGACCTCGGCGACGACTGGTCTTTCATGGTTCTTCCCGGTGTTGGCTGCCGCGCTCGTATATTTCCAATATGAAGTTATGGACAACGAAGCGCCGCCTATCAACATACCCTCCGAAGTACTCCTACCATCTTACGACTTCATTGTCATAGGATCCGGTTCTTCAGGTGCACATTTTTATTAACACTATCACGAATTTACTGTTTTTATTAACACTTCATTTCCACTTTTCTTTCATTTGAATATTTTGCGAAATAACTGAGAAAATAAAAGGTAAAATTTAGGCTTTCCATCCCCTCATTACCCTTACACAAAGGGGCAGTGATCTGAAATTTTTGAATGTTGTTTAGCGAAGGAGAATAATGAAAATTGACATGCAGGATGATTACTTATTATTATTATTTTCCTTTGTTAAACAACATTCAAAAATGTCAGATCACCGCCCCTTTGTTTAAGGGTAATGAAGGGATGAAAAGCCTCAATTTTACTTTTTATTTTCTCAGCTATTTCTCAAAATATTCAAATGAAATATGATGGTATGAAAACTAGCATTATTTGGGATATTTTTCAGAATGTTAACTCAGTTATTAAGGGTTGAGAGAATAATATTTCTCACAGGGGTGGTTTTCGCGATTATTTACAAACTTTCGTTGCAGGAGCTGTCGTGGCAAGTCGACTCTCCGAGATAGAAAATTGGAATGTCCTTCTTCTGGAAGCTGGAGGCGACGAAACCGAAATCTCGGATGTCCCTCTTCTTGCTGGCTACTTACAGCTCAGCAAACTCGACTGGCAATACAAGACAGAACCCGAGGAAGGTTCTTGCCTAGGTCAGTAACCGAATTCTAGTTGTAAGACATAATTTTCCGATTTTCCTATTTCGCGCTACGTCTATCGCCCCTAATACCGGAAACCCTCCGTACACGCTATGCCGGAGTCATTCGTGAAGCGTCGCGGTGGGGATAACCTTGAGCGTGACCGTCAATGTGTACAATTTCATTCCGACATAAGACGACGCTTTTCATTTCGAAATAAGAAAATCGCTATCCCCTCTTGATATATCGTGATATATCGGTGCGGGTCAGAGTCAGGCATAGGCCTAGAGCTCGCCTTAACGTAATCTCGCCTTGACATAATCTCTTCCCCCAGCAATGGAAGGCAATCGCTGCAATTGGCCCCGCGGCAAAGTAATCGGTGGCAGCAGCGTCCTGAACTACATGCTCTACCTCCGAGGCAACAAGAAGGACTACGACATCTGGGAGCAACAAGGTAACTCAGGCTGGGGGTCCAGAGACGTGCTCTACTACTTCAGGAAGTCCGAGGACAATCAGAATCCCTACCTAACGAAAACCCCGTATCACTCGACTGGCGGGTATTTGACGGTGCAGGAGGCCCCATGGCACACCCCTTTGGCGGCTGCCTTTGTGCAGGCTGGTCAGGAAATGGGATACGAGAATAGGGACATAAATGGCGAGCACCAAACGGGATTCATGATCGCCCAGGGGACGATTAGAAGAGGAAGTCGATGCTCCACCGCGAAGGCATTCCTGAGGCCGGCGAGACTCCGTAAAAATCTACACGTTGCCATGCACTCCCATGTGACGAAAATCTTGATTGACCCGAAGTCCAAGAGAACCTATGGGGTGGAGTTTGTCCGAGATAACAAGGTGTTCCGAATACGAGCCAGAAAGGAGGTCATCGTCTCTGGAGGATCGGTGAACTCTCCCCAATTGCTGATGCTGTCAGGTAAAGATGGGATCAAGTCTCCAGTAGTTTACTCTATACAAGTCCCAAATGCCTCGCCGATAAAAGTCCCAGAACTATCCCCATTTCCATTTTCAGGTGTAGGACCCAGAGAAGAGCTGCAACAGCATGGCATCCCAGTGATCCAGGACCTCAGAGTCGGCCACAATCTTCAAGATCACGTAGGTTTAGGTGGCCTGACATTTATGGTGAATCAACCAATCTCCATGGTAGAGAAACGCTTACACAGCGTCCAGGCAGTGATGCAGTATGCGGTCTTCGGTGATGGACCCCTAACAGTACTAGGCGGTGTTGAGGGCCTAGCGTTCGTCAATACGAAGTATGTTAACGCCTCCGATGATTTTCCTGACATCGAGCTACACTTCATATCCGGTTCGACTAACTCTGACGGAGGAAGACACATCAGGAAAGTTCATGGACTTACAAAACGATTCTACGATGCTGTGTTTGGCCCGATAAGCGACAAGGACGTCTGGAGCGTGCTGCCTATGCTCCTGCGACCCAAGAGTAAAGGCTTCATCAAGCTACGCAGCAAAAATCCCTTTGATCATCCCCTAATCTATCCTAATTACTTTAAAGAACCCGAAGATATAGCAACCTTGGTCGAAGGGGTGAAAATAGGCGTTGCTCTTAGCAGAACTGCTGCCTTCAGAAGATTTGGTAGCGAGCTCAACTCGAAACGTTTCCCTGGTTGCCAACATATTCCTATGTACAGTGACCCCTACTGGGAGTGTATGATCAGACACTATTCGGCGACTATTTATCATCCTGTTGGCACCTGCAAGATGGGACCTTATTGGGACCCTGAGGCTGTCGTTGACCCGCAATTGAGGGTCTACGGTGTCAGCGGCCTCCGCGTTATCGATGCATCTATTATGCCTAACCTGGTCAGTGGGAATACTAATGCACCGGCTATAATGATCGCTGAGAAGGGATCTGATATGATCAAAGAGTTCTGGTTGAAACGAAGAGGCAGAGGATGAGCTTAGGACTGTCTTCAATTGATTTGGAGAAGATATAAGATGTTGGAATAGTGACAGCGGAGATTTTGTAAATATTGATGACTGAAAAATGAGATTTGAGGATTTTGCGAGTCACCAAGTGAATTTGGTGAATGACAGTCAACGAACTATTGAAAAAGTAACGTGGAGTGTCGGTGCTGTTTCTGTTTTCACTGATACAAGTTTGTACATAGTTGTATAGTAAATGTACTTGAACTGTTAGGTACAATCTTTTTTAATCAATTATCGATTGATTATCTATTTAAGTAAATCGTTGTTGGAGAACTGACTCTATCTACAGAGCAGGGGAAGTGGATCCCGCGGGACGCACGCTATATCTTTCTATAGTAGGTATTGAGACAGTGTCGCCAGATCAAGACTTGTCCCCCACCCCCACTCTAATTTCCCCTATACCCCCCACGCTTTCGTCGCGGCCAGTCATGTGACGCGTTCCGTCTTTGTCGTGCCTACTCCGGTACTGGAGAGGGGGTAACATTTCCCCTCAATTCGTGCTCCCTCCCCTCATCTGACACTGCACTGAGATCAGGGAAAAGAAACAGTGTGCGGCCCATGGGCCCCTAATTGTCCTGGCTCTGTTTTAGTGCGTTGAGATCCTTGCTGCGTGCTTTATGCTTAGGAGATTGATAATGGAATTAATGGGAACAGCTATGAGTGAAACAGCTCTCTGTCATCGACTTTTGTGTGGTGTGTTACTGCCTGCTCTCTTTTTAATTTGACTGCGGCGTGTTGCTATTCACGGATAAAAGAGATTTACGGTTGTTAATAAAATCTTTTGTAATTTTATGAAATATTGCATTTTTCTGTTTTAATTGTACACAACCTATCGATAAATATCCTGTATAAATAGCGTATTATAGGAGAACTATCTCTACGGTGATGAAATGTATAACCGCGGAGTTGAAATTGACCTTGAATTGTACTTGATAGTACTCGACCGTAGGTAGTATTCACTCGAGGTATTTGATGGAAAATTTACAAATTATAACTTTGTTTATAGTTTTCGATATTAGATAATTAATATATTATGTTCAAATTAAAGTTGATAAATATTTAGCATGAAAAATTTTGCGACGAAGTGTCACTATTTCAAAAAAATTGTTGTGCAGTTTGGAAGGTCTTATGATACTAACGTAACTTATAAGAATCAAGTGAATTAAAGATTCAGTAAATAACACATGTTTGAATAAATGTATCGATTTTTACATTTAATTTTACGATTTCGGTTTAACAATAAATTCGTATATTTTTCATATTAAAATAAAATATGTGTCATATATTTTTTAAAATTGTGGGAAATATTACAAATAGATTGAGTGAAAATTTCTTGTAGATTTCATACTTGGAAAATTTGACTTTTCTGCATTGCATCGGACACCGTGCGACGGTTGTAAAAGACGCATTCGGACAATGCATACGATGCACACAAGCTATAAACATATGATCAAAACAGCTGACGCAGACATTGAGAACGTAACATTTCAACTTAACGCGTTCTCTTTCCGCCAGTTCGATTCCTTACGTTTGTGGAAAAAGCAGTGTGAAAAGTGAAGTATATTGTTCGATGTGTACATTATTAATGTGGACATTTATGTAAGTCCCAATCTTTAAATCTGAAATAAAAGAAACTTCTGTTTTTCATATCAGTGCCCCAGGTAAGTTAATAATAATTTTAATATGACTGAAAGTATTAGATTACACGGAAATTTTTACCTTATTATGCAATCCAAAAATATCTATGTTATGATATACTTGTTATCCTTTTAAATCCTTGAAAATTTGGACGAAAGTCATTTTAGCAGTAAAAATGTTCGCAAATGTTCACTTATGACTTTTCTTCTCGGAAACTATTTGTCGGATTGTACTGATCCTTTGTTTTCGTTTTAAAAATGAATTCCAAATTATTATAAAATCATATACAAAACCAAATTTTTATTTTTAGTTAATAGTGATATTAAAGTGGGTCGATCGAGATGGACAGAGGCAGAATCACAGCGTTTAGGATAGCAGCCAGCTACGGCCCTGAATTGAGCTTCGTAATTTTATTGCAAGTTTTGATCGGAATATACAGACCAGATATCGTGGATCGACATCACAGGGTAAAACCTGTGTCATTGTTAAATTTGAGAAATGAGTACGATTTCGTGGTGATCGGTGCTGGATCAGCTGGATCAGTGATAGCCAATCGACTGTCAGAGAATGGTAATTGGTCAGTGCTCCTGTTGGAAGCCGGCCCGGATGAACCGGAAATTTCGGACATACCTATAACGGTTCCGATTTTGCAATTATCTCCGTTCGATTGGAAGTTCAAAACTGAGCCGTCGGATGATTATTGTCAAGCGATGAATGGGAAACGGTGCAACTGGCCACGTGGCAAGGTAAAACAATAGATATTATGGCGAGCAGAGCAGGGTAAAATAGTATTTTAAATAGTAAATAGTAAATAATCCTATTTATTTAAAAGTACGCGCAAAACTTAGTAAGTTTACTAAGTTTAGTAAAATAAGTTTTAATAAGTTTTTACTTAACAAGTTTTAAAAAAAAACTGCCGAAAATCCAAGTTTTAATGCCAGGAGACCAGCAGTTCAAAAGTTATTCGCGTGTAAAGACGGGCGATTTTCAGCGTTTTTGACAGGGATAGGGCGCCGCCATTTTGGTATGTACTCGCCGAGTACTACTCGGTCATCCTCCAATGACCGGCCGTCCAGCCGGTCCGACTACTCCTGCAAATCTACGTTATCGACATAAATGTGTGCTTATGCTGCTGTCTAGCGGCTCTGCTCGTTAGATGGCGCGCGGCGCAGAGTACCTACCAACATGGCGGCGCCCTTAACTGTCAAAAACTCTGAAACTCGCACAACTTTACGCAAGCATAACTTTTGAACTACTGATCTTCTAGGATTAAAACTTGGATTTTCGGAATTTCCTCGTCAAAATCTACAGGACTCCATGAAAAAGAGTTAAAAATTTCTGGTTTCCTCAGGTAAAGTTTAACCATTTTGCAATTCTTATTCAAGGTTCTCGGTGGGAGCAGTGTGCTGAACGCGATGCTGTACATTCGTGGCAACAAGAAAGACTACGACAACTGGGAAAAGCTGGGAAACCCAGGTTGGGATTTTGAGAGTGTGTTACCTTACTTCAAGAAATCGGAAGACATGAAGATCGAAGAGTACAAGAATTCACCTTACCATCAGACCGGCGGGCACTTAACAGTCGAGTATTTCAAATACCGAACTCGCATGATCGATTACCTGATAAAGGCAGGTACAGAGGCAGGATACAATGTCGTGGATGTCAATGGAGCCACTCAAACCGGATTCACTTATTCTCCCGGCACTTTGAGAGACGGGTTGCGATGCAGCACTGCGAAAGCTTTCCTTCGGTCTGCTTCCAAAAGGAAAAATCTTCACGTGAGTGTGAATTCACGTGCGGAGAAGATACTGATAGGTGAGCGAAGACAAATAATTTTAGAATTCTTTAAATAAGTTTGAAAATACTAATATTCTGATTCGTGTTTATTGGGAATTCTCGTTAATTTTGTTGGGCTGTGCCCACCTTCATTCTCTTCGTTCCTCATCTAGAGTATTGATTTTAATATTAATTTCAATTCAGTTTTTATTTAAATATTGGTTTTCATACATTCTATGAAGTCTGTCTATCCTAAAAGCGTGGAAATCTTTTGTTTATCACTGAGTATATTAATTTCATTTGTATTGATGCTAGTTTAGGATCCTTTCTTAAATTATATTTGAACACGAAACTTTGAAGTTGTCCTAAGCTTAAGATTGTAAGTTTACTTAGACTTGTTTAGTCTTTCACACACTCCAATTATACTGTACAATGAATCCTGGACACAAATCCAGAATAAACAACAGAATCGTTTCACGAAAGAAGCAATCGTACAACTTTCAAGGTTAAGGTTAAAAATATTTTTAAAAGAGAAAATATAGTTATGAATAATTTTTGCAGACAGAGATTCGAAGACGGCATATGGCGTCCAATTTCTATTCGGCCCAATCCGCCGCAAGGTCAAAGCAAAACGCGAGGTCATTTTATCCGCTGGTGCTATACAATCGCCGCAATTGTTGATGGTGTCCGGTGTCGGTCCAAAAGATCATTTAAATGATATAGGGGTGGACACTGTGCACGATGCACCCGGTGTTGGTGAAAACCTTCAGGATCATGTGTCGATTGGTGGTATGAATTACTTAGTAGACACGCCAGAAAATTATACGAAAAAAGATACTTTTATTTTCGATTTGCCGCAGTCCGTTACTGTCGACACTGTCGAGGAATTCGCTATAAATCGCACAGGAATTTTGTACACGTTACCTATTACTGAGGGTATGGCATTTATTAACACCAAGTAAGTACTATGTTGCAGTAACGAATAAATATTATGATAAAGGGTACAGCTGGATAAGGGGGATAATTGTGCGCGTAATCCAAATTGATCTTTCTTCACACCATTCGACAGGGAAGCCAAAGAAAACCTTCTGTGGCAAGTTTCAAGTCGGTACTATATCATAAATGTAGGAATAGGGCGAGCACGGTTTAACGAATTATGCTCTATCCTTACGTTTTGTTTAAAAATTCATGAACATTGTACCTAATACCGCACACGACTTTTTATTTTTTCTGAATTTTTGACTGCGAAATGGATTTTTAAAACATTTCAGAAACTTAAAACTGCTGATTTAATATATTGTAGAAGTTATCAGATGATCATGTTAATATTGTCATGGCAGTTGTGTTTTATTATGATTATCAACGAGTACTTTTGCCGGATTTTTCAGATTAGGCAAACATGTTTAAAAAAGATCTTCAAAAATCCGAAAAAATGTTCTCAATTTTTCTCAGATTTTTTTTTTGTAAAGTAGTTCAGGGCAGTAACGTACACCATTAAAATGTCCAATCTAAAAATATAGAACCTTGGAACACGTGTTAGATTCAAATTAGATTAGCATAGTTGTTAAGGAGTATTTTTTTCCTTCCCATATGATTGCGTAAATGATATTTAAAAAATATTTTTAAAGAGTTTTAGAAATATTTTAAGGAAAAACATGTAAATTCGTATCTTCATTCATTGGATCCTCTAAATATAAAATGGTTGGTTTAATTGATGAAAACTCACGAATATATTTTTGCTCAAAATATTTTTTTAAAAAGCTTAAACATATTTTTCAATTACCCTGACTACAATCAAAATAATAAAATATGTCATTAATAAAAAAAAGGGAAGAATTTGTTATTAAAGCGGCAAATAAATGTTGTTTCAGGTATGCAAATGAGACAGATGATTATCCTGATATACAGATATTCCTGTCAAGTATGACGGACGATTCAGATGGCGGTCTTTTCGAAAAGACGAGTGCCAACGTGAAGGATGATTTCTACGGGGCTATGTACGAGAACATACTGTACAAACCTTCATACTCCGGCCTTCCGCTTTTGTTAAGGCCCCGTAGCAGAGGATACATTAAGTTGCGATCGAAAAACGTGCACCAGCATCCGATCATCGTTCCCAATTACTTTCAGGATCCACATGACCTTGACGTTTTGGTAAGTAAACTTTATTCATTGTATTCATACCACCAGCTCGGTTCACTTTCTGAATATTATGAGGGAACAATATTTGCAATATTTTCGAAATTGTTTACGGCCCAATGGTTTGAAAAGAAATAGCATAACAATCTGGAGTTTTCATTCAAAGTAGAATTTTATTTGTAGAACTTGCATATAGACTTCGGTGTTTGTGCATAATATTATTTTTCACCTTTTAATCAACCGAAAAAACTGGCGCAATGCAGCGTAATCATATTCAGGAAAATGTTGTTCAGAATGATGACCTTGACAATGTATTTTAAGGTCATTGAAATCGCGAGAGTCGCCCTTACTCCAAATATTTACCTAGCAAATATTCCAGGTTTTTGATTGAATGTTTTCAATTCATTGGTGTATTAATAAAAATAACTTCTTAATCATTATAGGCAGAAGGAGCACACTTCCTGTATAAGCTCAGCCAGACACCAAGTTTGAGAAGCATAAATGCCACAGCGAATCCGAACCTAATCCCGGAATGCGCCTCTTTGGGATTTCCATCAATCGATTACTGGAAATGCTTCGCAAGATTCTACACAATGACGATTTATCATCCGTCTGGGACTTGCAAGATGGGTCCAGCGTCCGACAAGATGGCCGTCGTGGACCCCAGACTTAGAGTACACGGGATTAACAGATTGCGTGTCATTGATGCATCGATTATGCCGAATATCGTCTCCGGGAATACAAATGCCCCAACCATTATGATAGCTGAAAAGGCTGCGGACATGATCAAAGAAGATTGGGGTTATAGATCATAACCTTAACGTGATCTTACAGAACTACTCGGCCGGAAATCTTGAGAAATTAGGTGAAAAATGTAAATGTCCCGCCAGTTCATAAATGTTGAGATAGGAGGATGTAGTATGCTTTCTTAAAAAGGTACATACATACATCAAATGATAGAGTGACATCTTCTTTTAATACTCCAAGAAACTAATTTATTTACATAGACTTATTCTTTATATACTGTTCCTCATTTATACGTGTTCAAAAAATATGATTTTTGTAATCGGAATCGCAAATCGTACTGAATTTTATTGGAAATAGTAAAAGTTGATTCGGGGATAATAAAATATTGAAGATGAAAGGAGTTCAAAATATTTTGATTGCGTCGTATAGTAGTCGCCGCGAGGAACAGAACTCTCACAGCAACTCTAGGTCGCAAATGAACTGTTCTCTCGGAAAGTACTTTACAGTTTCGTAAAGTGTTTCATTATGTCTGCAAGATATCGCAGCATTTTGCACGAGTAAATATGCAATAAATTCTTTTTGCTTTAGACATTGTTTGCGAGAATGTCGACTTCAACGAACAGGCATACACAGGTGGCTATCGGATAGGGATCGGCTGTTGAGTTTAATTATTACTTTCCGGTTGTACCTCTTACAAATATCTACTAAGCACAGTTGTCGGATTTTCAGAATCGACTTTCTCGAAAACAGAGTCTTAAAACAAAAACATTTATTCCGTATTTTCGACTTGTTTTCTTGTGTAGAGCCCAGCAATACTCAACTGACTATTGCGACATGATACAACCTGACCGCTCGAGTTGTATAAATTAAATCTATAATATGAAAATTACGAGGCAGTTACAAACAACAGAAAACCTTATCATAAACCTTATTTTTTTATAAACTACAGTTAGCGAAATTTCCATAGTTCCATGTATGATTTGTTCGTAATTTTAAATCAATTCTTAAAAAACATATAGATTCAAAATAAAATATTTACAAGATAAGATAATACAAAGCATGTGCAAAATTTTTATAGTTCTAGTTAATAAATAGTAGGTTACTTACTCTGTAAAATCAAAATGTTAATATGGTATACTGCTACAATTTTTCCAAATATCTTGAAAAATACGGTAAGTTACCTTCGGGTTCTACCGATTATGAATATCTATTAGATACGCATACATGACGCACTTACAAAGTTGTTTATTTCGAAAAACTCTGATAGTATATAGGCTAGACGTACATATATACGTAAACCGAAAAGACTTATAATTAAATGTGGAACAAAGGCGGAATAATAATTGTCGTAGGATATGTATTAGAAAATGTTCTTTATAGTTTATAGAGTTTATATTTGTCGAAGTAAAACTTTAGGCTTTAGACTGTACTCTGTGGAAAAGCCCACATCCTAGGGTTATTGGGAAATACCTGAGTCCCCTTCATTTTATTGAAGGCCGTACTCCCTTCAGGTATGAAGGTACGTACCGTCGCCCTCGCGTTTGGGCATCAGTTTTAATTGTGCACCCGTCTTGTACAAACCTCCTTCTTCATATAATCAAATATCTTTCTTCCACCGTCTTAACATATAATAATTTTTGCATAACCCCTCAATAATATTTTTTAATAATTATATATCCGGCTGTGAAATACTGTGATAGCAAGTGCATGCTGGAAATTGATTAGGACATAAGGTATCATAACTGTTAAAAATTTTATGTAAAAATTTATGCATGACTGCTTGTGGACCTGATTTGGCCAAAATCTTATTTAAGGGTGGGGACGGACCCAGCGAGTGTGCGGCATACTCACACCAATCAGGTCAGCGGACATACATTATATACGAGAATCGAAGGGGTTCCGGGTGTTGCGTCTTCCGCCATGATAACACAAAGATGTGAATTTTGAACAAAAGATCAATCTAGCACGGATAACTCTTCAGAAGTCTCACTTTTGAATATATTTTGTTGATTATTTCCATATTCGAGACGCAAGTCGTAATAACCCAAAAACACTGACTCGCAGCTCTGGTATTTATCCTTACGAGCGCTGATGATTCATTGACGTGATTGATATTGCCGCGTGACAGGCAACGTGATGCCCAATATTACGATTTCCGCCTCGAAAACTCAAAAGTAGGACTTCTGGTTATCCAAGCCAGATTGATCTTTTAGCAAGCGCGCGAATTCACTCAAAATTCATATTTTTGCGTTATCAAGGCGGCGAACGTAATATCCGGGATCCTAAGAGATTCTCGAAAATAAGTATGTCTGCTGGTGGCCTGATTGGTGTGAGTACGCCGCACGATCACTGCGTCAGTCCCCACCATTAATTTAGAAAAAGAAAAACTACAGGGGGGAACTATGGAAATTTTACAGACTCGTGGGCACGCGCGCTATCGTTCAGGCTCGTGGGACTTATAAAAACACGGAACATCGAGCAGGAGCTAAGTATTCGCACGGCCATCGACGACAGAAGAATTGTAACGACATTATTAAATCCGAATATTAGCACGCCGTGTAAATGTTCATTTAAGAGAACCATCCAGACACTTGCGTAAACCACCCTCTTACAGTGAGTCGATCGAGATGGAAAGTGGTTCGATCACGGCATCGAGGATAGCACTCGGCGCTGGCTCTCAATTGCTTTTTCTAATTTCATTAAAATTGTTGATCGCGATCTTCAGACCAGATATCGTGGATGTACAACACAGAGTGAAACCTGTGTCGTTGGAAAATTTGAAAGATGAATACGATTTCGTGGTGATCGGAGCTGGATCGGCTGGTTCAGTGGTAGCCAATCGACTGTCAGAGAATGGAAACTGGTCGGTGCTTCTGCTCGAAGCTGGCCTGGATGAACAGACTATTTCGGACGTACCTGTAATGGCTTTGAATTTGGAATTGACCTCTATGGATTGGCAGTTCAAAACTGAGCCGTCGAATGAGTATTGTCTAGCGATGAATGGGAAACGGTGCAACTGGCCACGTGCCAAGGTAAAACAATTAATAACGTAGCGAGCAAAGCTGGATAAAATAGTATTAATTTGTCCGGAAAGTATTTTCGTTATTCGTGTAGATATGTCATTGCTTCGATTTGTTACTACTTGTCTAAAAATCATTCAAAGCCGCAAAATCATTGGACGTCTCGACAGCTGACATTGCGGATATCATTTCGTTCTTTATAGTATTTTATAGCCTTTCAAGCATTTTTTAATTGTCGCAAAATAATTTAAATAATTTTTAATATGCAAAATCAACGTGAGCTTTATCATTGTCTTTCGCTGTTTTAGTAGCGCAAGAGTAACAATACAGCGGACGAAAGAAAAAGTTGTGTGCTGTCTCTTATCTATCCCGTTTGTTAAGCGGTGTAAATTCCATGTCAAACAAACTCGAAAAAAGTCATATAACTTAATTTTTAATGAGAAGGAGGTCATGAACGATAAGAATGCGTCAGATAAGATAGATACGTAAAAAGTGAGGCATTGTGAATCTAGTCCAAATTTCAAGGTTGCATAATAGAGAATAGTAAATATTACATAAGCCTATTTATTTAACACGTTGAATGCCACGTGACCCATATGTGGGTGACGTAATTATCTGCGCAGGTTTTAAAATGATTTTTTACGTTGATATATTCATTGTACCAAACTTGATTGGGATCTGTAATATGCAAGAATGTTGGAGGACTACTCACTATCATACATTTAATTTTTGTCAATTTTTATTTCATTAAATAACTTACTTTGATTTTATGGAATTTTGGGGGTTTCTAGTATGGCGATCAAAGATTTAAATACTTTACCGGCCGCGCTCACGTATGCGTGACACGTGTGGGGGAACGGTACCAATACTACCCATGATACTCGATCCAATTCGCTGCTAAAGTACTTCATAGAAAGTACAGATACTTATCAAAGTGTGAGCTACTAGGCATCAATTGTCGATACCGATACCTCTTGCATTGATACAAATCCAATACGGTACCAATATCGAAAGAATGGTTTCGATAATGGTTGGATACCTACGGAATATATCACGATACGCATCTACGAGATATGCGAGATCTTTGCTCCGGGAATTTAAAATGTAATACCCTGTAAAATTGGGTGTTCACTACAATTTCGTTCACATATAGGAAGTTCTAATGTCTTAATAACATTGCAATTTTTGAAAATACTCAAGGTTCTCGGAGGGAGCAGTGTGCTGAACGGGATGATGTACGTTCGTGGCAACAAGAGAGACTATGACAACTGGGAAAAACAGGGAAACCCAGGCTGGGATTTTGCGAGTGTGTTACCTTACTTCAAGAAGTCAGAAGACATGACGATCGAAGAGTACAAGAATTCTTCTTATCATCAGACCGGCGGACACTTAACTATCGAGTATTTCAAATACCGATTTCCCGTAACCAAACATGTGATGAAGGCAGGAACAGATGTAGGATACAATGTCGTAGACATCAATGGACCTACTCAAACCGGATTCTCTTATACCCCCGGTACTTTGAGAGACGGATTGCGATGCAGCACTGCGAAAGCTTTCCTTCGGTCTGCTTCCAAAAGAGAAAATCTGCACGTGAGTGTGAATTCGCATGCGGAGAAGATACTGATAGGTGAGTGCAGACAAGTAATATTAACGCTAATCCAGGATCCTTATTTAAATAATATTTGAAGATGTACTAGAATTCAAACTAGACTATAGAATTGTTCCAAGCAAAAAGCATTCGTACAACCTTCGAGATTAAGGTGAAAAATATTTTTAAAAGACAAAACATAACTGTGAACCATTTTTGCAGACAGTGATTCGAAGACGGCATATGGCGTCCAATTTCTGTTCGGCTCACACCGCCGCACGGTCAAAGCAAAACGCGAGGTCATTTTATCCGCTGGTTCTATACAATCGCCACAATTGTTGATGTTATCTGGTGTCGGCCCAAAAGATCATTTAAATGATATAGGGCTGGATACCGTGCACGATGCACCCGGCGTGGGTGAAAATCTTCAGGATCACGTGTCGATTGGTGGCATGGCTTACTTAGTAGACCCACCAGAGAGTTATACGGCCGAACAACCCTTCACTTTCATTGAACCGGAGTCCTTGAATGCGAAAACTCTCAAGGAATTCGCTATAAATCGCAAAGGACCTTTGTACGCGCTGCCTTTAGTTGAGGGTATGGGTTTTATTAATACCAAGTAAGTATTATGTTGCAGTAAGGAATAAATATTAAATATTATTGTGTTAATTACTACTATTACTTATTACTACAATTCAAAAATAATGAAATATGTCAATACTAAAGAAGAGGGTATAGTTTGTTATTAATACGGCAAACAAATGTTGTTTTAGGTATGCAAACAAGACAGATGATCATCCTGATATACAGCTAGTACTGTCAAGTATGACACACGCTTCCAACGGCTTTGATGCCTCAAAGAATGTTTTCGGTATTACAGATGATTTCTACGCAGCTATGTACAAGAACATTTTGTACAAACCTTCATACACCGGCCTTCCGATTTTGCTGAGGCCTCGTAGCAGAGGATACGTTAAGTTGCGATCGAAAAACGTGATCGATCATCCGATCATCGTCCCCAATTACTTTAAGGATCCACATGACCTCGACGTTTTGGTAAGTAATCTTCATTCAATGTATTCATACCACCAGGTCGGTTCACTTGCTGAATATTTTGAGGGAACAATATTTACAATGTTTTCGAAATTGTTTACAGCCCAATGATTTGAAAAGAAATATTTCTTTTATGTCCATATTAGCATAATAATCTGGAGTATATAAAGGAAAAATTCAAACGCAATAAAATTTTATTTGTAGAACTTGCATATAGACTTTGGTGTTTGTGCATATTATTATTTTCTTCTTTTAATCACCGAAACAACTGAGGCCGTGCAGCGTTATCCTATTCAGGAAAATGTTGTTCAGAATGATGACCTTGACAATATATTTTAAGGTCATTGAAATCAGCGAGTCGCCCTTACTCCAAATATTTACCTAGCAAATATTCCAGGTTTTTGATTGAATGTTTTCAATTTATTGGTGTATTAATAAAAATTACTTCTTAATCATTATAGGCAGAAGGAGCGGACTTCCTGTATAAACTGAGCCTAACCTCAACTATGAGAAGCCTAAATGCCACAGCGAATCCGAATCTAATCCCGGAATGCGCCTCTTTAGGATTTCCATCAATCGATTACTGGAAATGCTTCGCAAGATTCTACACAATGACGATTTATCATCCGTCTGGGACTTGCAAGATGGGTCCAGCGTCCGACAAGATGGCCGTCGTGGACCCCAGACTTAGAGTACACGGGATTAAGAGATTGCGTGTCATTGATGCATCGATTATGCCGAATATCGTCTCCGGGAATACAAATGCGCCAACCATTATGATAGCTGAAAAGGCTGCCGACATGATCAAAGAAGATTGGCATTGTAGATCATAACCTTAACGTGATCTTACAGAACTACTCGGCCGGAAATCTTGAGAAATTAGGTGAAAAATGTAAATGTCCCGCCAGTTCATAAATGTTGAGATAGGAGGATGTAGTATGCTTTCTTAAGAAGGTACATACATACGTCAAATGATAGAGTGACATCTTGTTTGAATATTCCAAGAAACTAATTTATTTACATAGACTTATTCTTTATATACTGTTCCTCATTTATACGTGTTCAAAAAATATGATTTTAGTAACCGGAATCGCAAATCGTACTGAATTTTATTGTAAATAGTAAAAGTTGATTCGGGGATAATAAAACATTGAAGTTAAAATGAGTTGTTGGTTAAAGAGTACAAATTTCAATTATATTCGTGCAACACTGTCTACAAATGATTTTCGTGATCTATATCATTTACTATGTTGTTAAAATTCAAGTCGGACTTGTGTTATTTGTTAGTTACACGGTTCATGGAGGTTAATATGCAAAAGAAACTGGTTTAGTATTTTATAAAATTCATTATAAGGTGATGTAAGTTTTTAACACTAAAAATGTATTGTGCTTTAACACAAACTAATAGAAGTGAGACGATATATTTAAAATAAAGATGATTTTGATATGAAGTCTGCTGATTTACTCTCCCTGATAATTCCGCATAGTTTAATATTACGTACATTTCTTGATCGAGTTTAAAAATGGTCAAAGGATGCAGTTAGTGGATATTACATTTAAAAAATGTTAAATTAAACGTTACAGCATATTTTAAGTTGAACTACATTTTAGAAATGTTAGATTAAACGGTAAAATTTAAATAATAAAAAATATCGAACGGTATTTTGAAATATTTCTTCGTCCCCCCAGAAAAAATAATAAGGACCGCATAGTCCGCACCAAGTGCAATATCTAAAGGTCCCGATTGACTTAGTAGTCGAGTCCTTAACGACCAGATACCCACACGTGGAGATTTGTACAAAATTTTTCCTGCAAAAATGTCCACCTAGATTTTCAAGTTCAAAATATTTTGATTGCGTCGTGTAGTAGTCGCCGCGAGGAACAGAACTCTCAATGTAACCCTAGGGCGCAAATGAACTGTTCTCTTGGAAAGTACTTTACAGTTTCGCAAAGTGGTTCATTATGTCTGCATTTTACACGAGTAAATATGCAATAAATTATTTTTGTTTTACACATTATTTGCGGGAATGTCGACTTTAAGGAACAGGCAAACACAGGTGGATATCGAATATGGATCGGCTGTTGAGCTTAATTATTACTTTCCGGTTGTACCTCTTACAAATATCTACTAAGCATACTTGACGGATTATCAAAGTCGACTTTCTCGAAAACAGAGCTTTAAAACAAAAACATTTATTCCGTATTTTCGACTTGTTTTCTTGTGTAGAGCCCAGCAATACTTAACTAACCATTGCGACATGATACAACCTGACCGCTCGAGTTGTATAAATTAAATCTATAACATGAAAATTACGAGGCAGTTACAAACAACGGAAAACCATATCTTAAACCTTAATTTTCTATAAGATATAGTTAGCGAAATTTCCATAGTTCCATGTGTGATTTCTTCGTAATTTTAAATCAATTCTTAAAAAACATATAGATTCAAAATAAAATATTTACAAGATAAGATAATACAAAGCATGTGCAAAATTTTTATAGTTCTAGTTAATAAATAGTAGGTTACTTACTCTGTAAAATCAAAATGTTAATATGGTATACTGCTACAATTTTTCCAAATATCTTGAAAAATACGGTAAGTTACCTTCGGGTTCTACCGATTATGAATATCTATTAGATACGCATACATGACGCACTTACAAAGTTGTTTATTTCGAAAAACTCTGATAGTATATAGGCTAGACGTACATATATACGTAAACCGAAAAGACTTATAATTAAATGTGGAACAAAGGCGGAATAATAATTGTCGTAGGATATGTATTAGAAAATGTTCTTTATAGTTTATAGAGTTTATATTTGTCGACGTAAAACTTTAGGCTTTAGACTGTACTCTGTGGAAAAGCCCACATCCTAGGGTTATTGGGAAATACCTGAGTCCCCTTCATTTTATTGAAGGCCGTCCTCCCTTCAGGTATGAAGGTACGTACCGCCGCCGTCGCGTTTGGGCATCAGTTTTAATTGTGCGCCCGTCTTGTACCTCCTTCTTCATATAATCAACTATCTTCCTTCCACCGTCGTAACATATAATAATTTTCGCACAACCCTTCAACAATATTTTTTAATAATTATATATCCGGCTATGAAAAACTGTGATAGCAAGTGCATGCTGGAAATTGATTAGGACATAAGGTATCATAACTGTTAAAAATTTTATGTAAAAATTTATGCATGACTGCTTGTGGACCTGATTTGGCCAAAATCTTATTTAAGGGTGGGGACGGACCCAGCGAGTGTGCGGCATACTCACACCAATCAGGTAAGCGGACATACATTATATACGAGAATCGAAGGGGTTTCGGATGTTACGTCTTCCGCCATGATAACACAAAGATGTGAATTTTGAATAAAAGCGTATATTTTGTTTTGGTTACTTTCATATTTGCCTTTCAAATTTGCGTTGTTTCCATAATAACCCAAAAACACTGACTCGTAGCTTCGGGATTTTTCCTTACGAGCGCTGATTATTTATTGACGTAATTGGTATTGCCTCGTGACCGACAACGTGCTGCCGAATATTACGATATCCGCCTCGAAAAAAGCAAAAGTATAACTTCTGGTTATCCAAGCCAGATTGAACTTTTATCAAGCCCGCGAATTCACTCAAAATTCACGTTTTTGCGTTATCAAGATGGAGAACGTAATGTCCGGAATCCTTGAGATTCCCGACAATATGCATGTCTGCTGGCCTGATCGGTGTGAGTACGACGCACACTCACTGCGTCAGTCCCCACCATTAATTCAGAAAAAGAAAAACTTTTGAGTGCAGCTATAGAAATTTCACTGACTGTGTGAACTGCTCGTGGCCACGCCCACTATCTTCCAGGCTCGTGACTCATAAAAACAGGGAACATCGAGCAGGAGATAAGTATTCGCACGGCCATCGACGACAGAAGAATTGTGACGACATTATTAAATCCGAACATAAGCACGCCATGTGCATATTCATTTAAGAGAACCACCCAGACACTTGCGTAAACCACCCTCTTACAGTGAGTCGATCGAGATGGAAAGTGGTTCGATCACGGCATCGAGGATAGCACTCGGCGCTGGCTCTCAATTGCTTTTTCTAATTTCATTAAAATTGTTGATCGCGATCTTCAGACCAGATATCGTGGATGTACAACACAGAGTGAAACCAGTGTCGTTGGAAAATTTGAAAGATGAATACGATTTCGTGGTGATCGGAGCTGGATCGGCTGGTTCAGTGGTAGCCAATCGACTGTCAGAGAATGGAAACTGGTCGGTGCTTCTGCTCGAAGCTGGCCTGGATGAACAGACTATTTCGGACGTACCTGTAATGGCTTTGAATTTGGAATTGACCTCTATGGATTGGCAGTTCAAAACTGAGCCGTCGAATGAGTATTGTCTAGCGATGAATGGGAAACGGTGCAACTGGCCACGTGGCAAGGTAAAACAATTAATAACGTAGCGAGCAAAGCTGGATAAAATAGTATTAATTTGTCCGGAAAGTAATTTCGTTATTCGTGTAGATATGTCATTGCTTCCATTTGTTACTACTTGTCTAAACATCATTCAAAGCCGCAAAATCATTGGATGTCACGACAGCTGACATTGCGGATGTCGTTTCGCGCTTTATAGTATTTTATAGCCTTTCAAGCATTTTTTAATCATCGCATCAAATATGCAAAATCAACGTGAGCATTATCATCGTCTTTTGCTTTTTTAGTAGCGCAAGGGTGAAAATACAGCGGACAAAAGAAAATGTTCTGTGTTGTCTCTTCTCTACATCGCTTTTTAAGCGGTGTAAATTCCATTTCAAATAATGAGATGAAGAGAACACGAATGATAAGAATGTGTCCGATAAGATAAATATGTAAAAGCTTACGCATTGTGAATTCAGTCCAAATTTCAAGGTTGCATAAGAGCGAATAGTAAATAGTACATACGCTTATTTATTTAAATAATTACGCCGGCCGCGCTCGCGTATGCGTGACAAGTGATGCGATTGGTACCAATACTATAAATGATGCTTGATCCAATTCGCTACCAAAGTACTCAATACAAAGTACAGATACGTACCAAAGTGTAAGCTACTTGAAATCAATTATCGATACCGATACTTCTTGTATTGATACAAGTCGAATACGGTACCAATATCGAAACAATAGTTTCGATAATAGTTGGATACCTAACGGAATATATCACGATACCCGATATCGTAGTGTATTGGTATCAATTCAAGAAGTATCGGTATCGACAATTGATACCAAGAATCCTTGACTTTATTATATGTATATCGATACCAAGTCGAAACATATAGAATGGTATTGATAATATCGATACGCTATCGGTCCCATCAAGACGCGTGTCTCCCTTTCACGACCGGTTACCGGCCGCTGTCTGATGTTTGGCTGAACTTCACTTCAGGGGACCAAAAATTTTTAACTTTTTTGTTTAAATAACTCTGTAGATTTTGACGAGAAGATACGAAAAATCCAAGTTACGCGTAAATGTCGCCCGCGGAGGGCAGTTGAACCTGCGTGACACTTGCCGGTGCGGCGCAAACCTAACGGCGCGGCGATGCGAAAAATATGCGCCCTCGAAGTGTTAAAGTATGCGCACAACTTTGAAAATGAAATATCTTATTGGATGCGATAAGTTGTTAAAATTGGAAAATAGTATTTTATATGAAGAATTTTTACAATATTTGGACATCGTCTTGAAATATTTAAAGTATTTTTGCAAAAAATAATGGATCCTGTCCAATACATTTACGACTTCAAATTGTTTCCCAAAGGCAAGATATATTGTTCGTCAATATATAACAACAAGATATATTACATATAAGAGACATCAAGCGCAGATCGGTCATAAGTAACGCAGGTTTTCAAGGTATTAAAACATTAAAAAAAAAGAACGGAGTATTAAAATTATCTAAAACATGTTGACGTACCATCTATATTTTTCGTGATCTTTGCTCCGGGAATTTAAAATGTAATACCCTGTAAAATTGGGTATTCACTACAATTTCGTTCACATATAGGAAATTCTAATGTGCTAATAACTTTGCAATTTTTGAAAATATTCAAGGTACTCGGAGGGAGCAGTGTGCTGAACGCGATGATGTATGTACGTGGCAACAAGAGAGACTATGACAACTGGGAAAAGCAGGGAAACCCAGGCTGGGATTTTGAGAGTGTGTTACCTTACTTCAAGAAGTCAGAGGACATGAGGGTCGAAGAGTACAAGAATTCTTCTTATCATCAGACCGGCGGACACTTAACTGTCGAGTATTACAAATACCAATTTCCCATAAGCGAATATATGATAAAGGCAGGTACAGAGGCAGGATACAATGTCGTGGATATCAATGGACCCACACAAACCGGATTCACTTATTCTCCCGGTACTTTGAGAGACGGATTGCGATGCAGCACTGCGAAAGCTTTCCTTCGGTCTGCTTCCGAAAGAGAAAATCTGCATATCAGTGTGAATTCGTATGCGGAGAAGATACTGATAGGTGAGTGCAGACAAGTAATATTAATGCTAGTCCAGGATCCTTTTTTTAAATAATATTTGAAGATGTACTAGAATCCAAACTATACTATAAAATAGTTCCAAGCAAAAAGCATTCGTACAACTTTCGAGATCAAGGTGAAAAATATTTTTACGAGACAAAATATAACTGTGAACCATTTTTGCAGACAGTGATTCGAAGACGGCATATGGCGTCCAATTTCTTTTCGGCTCAGACCGCCGCACGGTCAAAGCAAAACGCGAGGTCATTTTATCCGCTGGTGCTATACAATCGCCACAATTGTTGATGTTATCGGGTGTCGGTCCAAAAGATCATTTAAATGAAATAGGGGTGGATACCGTGCACGATGCACCCGGCGTTGGTGAAAATCTTCAGGATCACGTGGCGATTGGTGGCATGGCTTACTTAGTAGACCCACCAGAGAGTTATACGGCCGAACAACCCTTTACCTTCATTGAGCCGGAGTCCGTGAATGCGAAAACTCTCAAGGAATTCGCTATAAATCGCAAAGGACCTTTGTACGCGATGGCTTTTGTGGGGGGTATGGGTTTTATTAATACCAAGTAAGTACTATGTTGCAGTAAGGAATAAATATTATGGTAAAGTGTTAATTATTACTATTAGTTATTACTACAATTAAAATAATTAAATATGTCAATACTAAAGAAGAGGGTATAGTTTGTTATTAATACGGCAAACAAATGTTGTTTTAGGTATGCAAACAAGACAGATGATCATCCTGATATACAGTTAATCCTGACTAGTACTACAGACGCTTCCAGCGGCGGTGATACCTCAAAGAATGCTTTCGGTATCACAGATGATTTCTACGCAGCTATGTACCAGAACATTTTGTACAAACCTTCATACTCCGGCCTTCCGATTTTGCTGAGGCCTCGTAGCAGAGGATACGTTAAGTTGCGCTCAAAAAACGTGGACGATCATCCGATCATCGTCCCCAATTACTTTAAGGATCCACATGACCTCGACGTTTTGGTAAGTAATCTTCATTCAATGTATTCATACCACCAGGTCGGTTCACTTTCTGAATATTTTGAGGGAACAATATTTACAATGTTTTCGAAATTGTTTACAGCCCAATGATTTGAAAAGAAATATTTCTTTTATGTCCATATTAGCATAATAATCCGGAGTATATTAAGGAAAATCCAAACGCAATAGAATTTTATTTGTAGAACTTGCATATAGACTTTGGTGTTTGTGCATATTATTATTTTCTTCTTTTAATCACCGAAACAACTGAGGCCGTGCAGCGTTATCCTATTCAGGAAAATGTTGTTCAGAATGATGACCTTGACAATATATTTTAAGGTCATTGAAATCAGCGAGTCGCCCTTACTCCAAATGTTTTCCTAGCAATTATTCCAGTCTTTTGAATAAACGGTTTCAATTTATTGGTGTATTAATAAAAATGATTTCTTAATCATTATAGGCAGAAGGAGCGGACTTCCTGTATAAGCTAAGCAAGACCCCAACTTTGAGAAGCATAAATGCCACATCGAATCCGAATCTAATCCCGGAATGCGCACATTTGGGATTTCCATCAATCGATTACTGGAAATGTTTCGCAAGATTCTACTCAATGACGATTTATCATCCGTGCGGGACTTGCAAAATGGGTCCAGCTTCTGACAAGATGGCCGTCGTGGACCCGAGACTTAGGGTACACGGAATTAAAAGTTTGCGAGTCGTTGATGCATCGATTATGCCGAATATCGTCTCCGGGAATACAAATGCGCCAACCATTATGATAGCTGAAAAGGCTGCAGACATGATCAAAGAAGACTGGGGATCGCAGATCACCTCCTGAACATGCTCTTCTGGGTCTACTCCATCGGAAAATGTTGATCCCATGAAGTATTTGAAATTATGGCAAATTTATTAATATTGTACGAGTTAAATATCTTAGTTCCTCGGTATTAATATTATGGTCTTTTAGAAAAGTACATATATCAAATGACAGGGTGGTTGTTAGGGTTTATTGTTTACACATTGTCGCTTATTTTGAAGGTGTTCAAGAAATATAATTTTGGGAATCGGAATCATAAGTCGTGCTGAATTTTATTTGCAATAGTAAATGTTGATTCAGGGATAATAAAACGTTGAATATAAAATGAGTTCTCAGTTAAAGAGGACAAATTTCAATTGTATTCGTTCAGCAGTAGTTACAAACGATTTTCATCATATACAATGTGTTATAATTTTAAAAATCAGTTGGGCTTGTGTTATTTAGTTACACGGTTTATGGAGGTTAATATTCAAAAGAAGTTTACTATAGAAAGAAATAGATGTTTTGAACACCGACAATGTATTGTGCTTTAACATAAACTAATGGATGTGGGTGTAGTTTAACATTAGGTATATTTCCTAATCGGGTTTAGAAATGTCCAAGGATTTAGTTAGTGGATATTTAGTAGGTATGGATCAATTAGTAGATGGCATATTTTGTGTTAAACTCGCATTTCAGAAATGTTAAATTAAACGTTGAAATTTAAATAATAAAAAATATCGAACGGTATTATGAAATATTTCTTCGATCTCCCAGAAAAAATAAAAAGGACATCCTTACAAATTTCTCTTTAAAGAATCGACGAGTACAGGATTCATCGAGCTTCGCAGCAAAAATTCCTTTGATCATCCCCTGACAAAGCATTCAAACAGTACTTTACATATGAACTCACACAGACAGTACAGACAAAAGCGCGAGTAGACACATACTTTACGGACAGAATCAAGTAGACAGTCGGTACAATCAGAAACATTCGGTCAGAAACAGTCGGTCCAGTTAGAACAAGCAAGCAGACATTTAGTTCAAATAGAGTAAACATTCGGTATAGTCAGAAGTAAAAACAGTCAGACAGTCAGTCAGAATTTGCTGAGATGCAACCCTCAAGTTGCACTTCGCAATTAAATCCAGTGTTCGACCCAAAAATGTTGAGACAATTCGTTTAGTCCAACATCAGTGGATTTGTACAAAATTTTTCAGATGTATCATCTTATAATTTTTCGAGTTTATATTTTTTATAAAAGTATATATAATAGTTAGATATTAGGCTGCGAAACACTGTGACAGCGAGTGAATACTGGTAATTGAATAGGACATTAACCATTTGAGTCCCATGGGTCAAGGAAAAACACGGTCGAAAAATGCCTAACAGCGCGATAGCACTTGTCTTAACCCATTACGAAGAGAGCCAAGCGGCGCGATAGTGCTCGTCTGAGAAGATAACAATGAAATACGAAATGTGTTAGTTGTATTATTTACATTTAAAAAATCAGCTAGGTGGTGTCAAGTTGAGCGCGTTACGTCCACAGTGCACCGTCAGTTGTCCATAGCGTTCAAAAATGTACTGGGGCTTTTCAGCAGAAAATCTAAACAACGCGATCGCTCTGGTTGGGACTCAAACGGTTAGGGTACTATACCTGTTCAAAATTTATGCGTGACTGCTTGTGGACCTGATTTTGCCTGAAGCTTATTTAACGGTGGGGACTGACCCAGTGAGTGTGCGACATACTCACACCAATCAGGTTAGCAGACATACATTATATACGAGAATCGAAGGGGTTCCGGATGTTACGTTTTCCACCTTGATAACGAAAAGATGTGAATTTTTAGTGAATTTTGAACAAAAGATCAATCTAGCACGGATAACTCTTCAGAAGTCTCACTTTTAAACATATTTTGTTGATTATTTCCATATTTGAGGCGCAAATCGTAATAACCCAAAAACACTGATTCGTAGCTCCGGTATTTTTCCTTACGAGCGCTGATTATTTATTGAAGTGATTGATATTGCCTCGTGACAGGCAACGTGCTGCCGAATATTACGATTTCCGCCTCGAAAACTCAAAAGTAGGACTTCTGGTTATCCAAGCCAGATTGAACTTTTATCAATCCCGCGAATTCACTCAAAATTCACATTTTTGCATTATCAAGACGGAGAACGTAATGTCCGGAATCCTTGAGATTCTCGAAAATAAGTATGTCTGCTGGCCTGATTGGTGTGAGCACGCCGCACACTCACTGCGTCAGTCCCCACCATTAATTTAGGAAAAGAAAAACTATTTAGTGGGACTATGGAAATTTCACTGACTGTGTGAACTGCTCGTGGGCACGCGCGCCATCGTTCATGCTCGTCGGGCTTATAAAAACACGGAACATCGAGCAGGATCTAAGTATTCGCACGGCCATCGACGACAGAAGAGAATTGTAACGACATTATTACATCCGAATATCGGTGCGCCGTGTTCATATTCATTTAAGAGAACCATCCAGACACTTGCGTGAACCACCCTCTTACAGTGAGTCGATCGAGATGGCAAGTGGTTCGATCACAGCATCGAGGATAACACTCAGTTCTGGCTCTCAATTGCTTGTTCTAACTTCATTGCAATTGTTGATCGCGATCTTCAGACCAGATATCGTGGATGTACAACACAGAGTGAAACCTGTGTCGTTGAAAAATTTGAAAGACGAATACGATTTCGTGGTGATCGGAGCTGGATCGGCAGGTTCAGTGATAGCCAATCGACTGTCAGAGAATGGAAACTGGTCGGTGCTTCTGCTGGAAGCTGGCATTGATGAACAGACTGTTTCGGACGTACCTATAATGATGCCGGAGTTGCAATTGACTCCTATGGATTGGCAGTTTAAAACTGAGCCGTCGAATGAGTATTGTCTAGCGATGAATGGGAAACGGTGCAACTGGCCACGTGGCAAGGTAAAACAATTGATAATGTTAGCGAGCGAAGCTCGATAAAATAGTATTAGTTTGTCCGGAAAGTAATTTCGTTATTCGTGTAGATATGTAAGTGCTTCCATTTGCTACTACTTGCCTAAACCTCATTCAAAACCGCAAAATCACTGCATACCACGACAGTTGACAATGCGGATGTCACTTCGTGCCTTATAGTATTTTATAGCCTTTCAAGCATTTCTTCATCATCGCATCAAATATGGAAAATCAACGTGTGCATTATCATCGTCTTTTGCTTTTTTAGTAGCGCAAGAGTAAAAATACAACGAACGAAAGAAAAAGATGTGTGTTGTCTATGGAGAGAATGTACCATCAAATTACCGTCCCTTTCGTTTTTTTCCAATGCTTCTTAAGCGGTGTAAATTTCATTTCAAATGAACTCGAAAAAACTCATATAACTCAATTTTTGGCTAATAAAGAAACAAGAATTGAACGAGCCATGGATCCCCTAGTTGCAAGAAGATCGCAAATGATCATAAAACAGAATGCTATAAAAGCTATTCTAAATAGTTAAAAATAGCTTTTCCTTTGTTTTTCCATTGGTAAAACTGACTTTCCGAACAAGTTACTATGTTAAACAGTAAACAGTAGGGAGAATGAGAAAGAGGACATGAATAATTAGAATGTGTCAGATAAGATAGATACGTAAAAAGTGACGCTTTCTGCATCGAGTCCAAATTTCAAGGTTGCATAAGAAAGTAAAGTAAATACTACATAAGGCTATTTATTTAAATACTTTGCCGGTCGCGCTCACGTATGCGTGACAAGTGATGCGATTGGTACCAATACTATCAATCATACTCGATCCAATTCACTACCAAATTACTCAATAGAAAGTACAGATACGTACCAAAGCGTAAGCTACTTGGTATCAATTGTCGATACCGATACTTCTTGTATTGATACCAATCCAATACGGTACCAATATCGAAACAATAGTTTCGATAATGGTTGGATACCTATCGGAATATATCACGATACCCGATATCGTAGTGTATTGGTATCAATTCAAGAAGTATCGGTATCGACAATTGATACCAAGAATCCTTGACTTTATTATATGTACATCGATACCAAGTCGAAACATATAGAATGGTATTGATAATATCGATACGCTATCGGTCCCATCAAGACGCGTGTCTCCCTTTCACAACCGCTTATCGGCCGCTGCCTGATGTTTGGCTGAACTTCACTTCAGGGGACCAAAAATTTGTAACTTTTTTGTTTAAATAACTCTGTAGATTTTGACGAGAAGATACGAAAAATCCAAGTTACGCGTAAATGTCGCCCGCGGAGGGCAGTTGAACCTGCGTGACACTTTCCGGTGCGGCGCAAACCTAACGGCGCGGCGATGCGAAAAATATGCGCCCTCAAAGTGTTAAAGTATGCGCACAACTTTGAAAATGAAATATTTTATTGGATGCGATAAGTTGTTAAAATTGGAAAATAGTATTTTATATGAAGAATTTTTACAATATTTGGACATCGTCTTGAAATATTTAAAATATTTTTGCAAAAAATAATGGATCCTGTCCAATACATTTACGACTTCAAATTGTTTCCCAAAGGCAAGATATATTGTTCGTCAATATACAACAAGATATATTGCATATAAGAGACGTCAAGCGCAGATCGGTCATAAGTAACGCAGGTTTTCAAGGTATTAAAACATTAAAAAGAAAAGAACGGATTATTAAAATTATCTAAAACATTTTGACGAATCATCTATATTTTTCCAGATATATGCTCCGGGAATTTAAAATGGAATACCCTGTAAAATTGGGTATTCACTACAATTTCGTTCACAAATAGGAAGTTCTAATGTGCTAATAACTTTGCAATTTTTGAAAATATTCAAGGTACTCGGAGGGAGCAGTGTGCTGAACGCGATGCTGTACGTTCGTGGCAACAAGAGAGACTACGACAACTGGGAAAAGCAGGGAAACCCAGGCTGGGATTTCGAGAGTGTGTTACCTTACTTCGAGAAGTCAGAAGACATGAAGATCGAAGAGTACAAGAATTCACCTTATCATCAGACCGGCGGGCACTTAACAGTCGAGTATTTCAAATACCGATTTCCCATAACCGAGTATCTGATAAAGGCAGGTACAGAGGCAGGATACAATGTCGTGGATATCAATGGACCTACTCAAACCGGATTCACTTTTTCTCCCGGTACTTTGAGAGACGGATTGCGATGCAGCACTGCGAAAGCTTTCCTTCGGTCTGCTTCCAAAAGGAAAAATCTTCACGTGAGTGTGAATTCACGTGCGGAGAAGATACTGATAGGTGAGCGAAGACAAGTAATTTTAGAATTCTTTAAATAAGTTTGAAAATACTAATATTCTGATTCGTGTTTATTGGGAATTTTCTTTAATTTTGTTGAGCTGTGCCCACCTTCATTCTCTTCGTTTCTAATCTCGAGTATTGAATTTAATATTAATTTCAATTGAGTTTTTGTTTCAATATTGGTTTTCATAGATTCTATGAAGTCGGTCTATCGTAAAAGCGTGGATATCTTTTGTTTATCACTGAGTATATTAATTTCATTTGTTTTAAGATTGGAAGTTTACTTAGACTTGTTTAGTCTGTAACACACTCTAATTATACTGTAAAACGAATCCTGGACATGAATCCGGAATAGACTACAGAATTTTTTCACGGAAGAAGCAATCGTCCAACTTTCACGGTTAAGGTTGAAAATATTTTTAAAACAAAAAAATGTAATTATGAATCATTTTTGCAGACAGCGATTCGAAGACGGCATATGGCGTCCAATTTCTATTCGGCTCACACCGCCGCACGGTCAAAGCAAAACGCGAGGTCATTTTATCCGCTGGTGCTATACAATCGCCACAATTGTTGATGTTATCTGGTATCGGTCCAAAAGATCATTTAAACGATATAGGGGTGGATACCGTGCACGATGCACCCGGCGTGGGTGAAAATCTTCAGGATCACGTGTCGATTGGTGGCATGGTTTACTTAGTAGACCCGCCAAAGAAATACACGGGCAGACAACCCTTTACTTTCACTAAGCAGTCCTTGAATGTGGAAGGACTCAAGGAATTCGCTATAAATCACAAAGGAGTCTTATACACGTTGCCTCTGAGTGAGGGTATGGGTTTTATTAATACCAAGTAAGTACTATGTTGCAGTAACGAATAAATATTATGATAAAAGGTATAGCTGGATAATGGGGTCAAATGTGACCGTAATCTTAATTGATCTTTCACTGATCTTTCACACCATTAGATAGGACCCAACACAAAGGTGATACCCTGATCGCAAAGGGTGAGGACGGATTAATGAATCATGCTCTATTCTCACGTTTTGCTTGACAAAAAATTACGAAAAAATTCATCAACATTCTACCTAATACCGCACACGAATCTGAATTTTTTCTGAGTTTTTGACTGCAAAATGGATTTTTAAAATAATTCAGAAAGTTAAAATTGCTAATTTAATATTGAAGCTATCAGACGACCGCGTTTATACAGTTATGCTAGTCGTGTCGAATTATGATAATCAACGAGTATTTTTGTCGAATTTTTCAGATTAGGCGAACATGTTTGAAGAAGATATGAATTTTAAAAGATCCGAAAAATGCATATTTCTCATAGAAGTTTTAGAAATACCAGATTTATATAAATTCTGTAATAAGGTATTATCGAAAGCGATGGTCCTAATTTTTCTCACATTTTTTTTTTGTGAACTACATCATAGTTATTGAAATAATAAATCGACGTTCTCGATGTTTCTTTATTTTTCTGTATGTATATTACGTAAGATTGAACACTTCTATATCCACAGAAACAGTGTACGTGATTAAAATGTCCGTTCAAAATTATAGAATTTTATAGTACGCGTTAGATTCAAATATACCTATACATACGAAACTTCTCGGCACACGCGAAATAGAGAAATGAATCAACAGGATCACTTACCGTTCCCGTAGATTGTCAGGACTTACACACAGACTGACACAGACACGGGAGCACTACGATGTTTACTTTAACGAACGACACGCGACGAGAGTCAACACAACAGTGACCCCCTCGAGTTTTGGTGACGCGACGCGTCGATCCTTGATTCCCCCACCCTACTCCTTATCTGCGCCTAATGTGACGCGCTTCGCACGCGAAATCCTAAATTGCAGGACCGTACCCCCTCGAGTGGTCCTCGGCCCCGGAACATATCGCAAAAAGCCATAGCAGCCGCACCTCGCAACCGAGGGAGGTCAATAAAAATAATTTTGTTATCCCCCTCCACGACCCACAGGAGGCCGTCAAAGTACGAGGAAAACATTAAAAATGTAATATTGTCTCCCTTTACACGATCTTCCCAATACTCAGGTGCAATTTAAAAGAAAACTATTAGGAATAGTCGAGTTGGGATTAGACAATCCGAAAGCTTACATCTTCTAGAATTTAAAACGATTTAAAGACAAGTAATCGTTATTGCATCTTAAAAATTATAGCTTCATCAAGGGAGCACAAGTTTTTCGCCTAAATTTGAACTTTAAATCTGCACATCTCAGACGACTAAAATGACGTCGCAAATTTTGCAACGTCACAGTACATAGAAATGGTTGGGTTAATCGATGGAAACTAGTGAATATATTTTTGTTCAAATTACTCTTTTAAAAAGTTCAAAGATACTATTAAACTGCTGTTATTACCACAAATAAACGAATGTAATATGTCAATAATGAAGAAAAGGGTATAGTTTCAAACAAATGTTGTTTCAGGTATGCAAACAAGACGGATGATCATCCTGATATACAGATATTCCTGTCAAGTATGACAGACGCTTCCAGCGGCCGTGGTAATGCCTTAGACAGTGCTGTCGGTATTACAGATGATTTTTACGCGGCTATGTACAAGAACATTGAGTACAAACCTTCGTACTCCGCCATTCCTCTTATGCTGAGGCCTCGTAGCAGAGGATACATTAAGTTGCGCTCAAAAAACGTGGACGATCATCCGATCATCGTTCCCAATTACTTTAAGGATCCACATGATCTTGACGTATTGGTAAGAAATCTTCATTCATTGCACTTATATCACAAGCTCAGTTTACATTCTAAATATTTGCTATCTTTTCGAAATTGTTTACAGCCCAATTGTTTGAAAAGAAATATTTCATTTATGTCCGTATTAGCATAATAATCTGGAGTATATAAAGGAAAAATTCAAACGCAATAAAATTTTATTTGTAGAACTTGCATATAGACTTTGGTGCTTGTGCATATTATTATTTTCTTTTTTTAATCACCGAAACAACTGAGGCCGTGCAGCGTTATCCTATTCAGGAAAATGTTGTTCAGAATGATGACCTTGACAATATATTTTAAGGTCATTGAAATTAGCGAGTCGCTCTTACACCAAATATTTACCTAGCAATTATTCCAGTCTTTTGAATGAGCGGTTTCAATTTATTAGTGTATTAATAAAAATGATTTCTTAATCATTATAGGCGGAAGGAGCGGACTTCCTGTATAAGCTCAGTCAGACCCCAACTTTGAGAAGCATAAATGCCACATCGAATCCGAATCTAATCCCGGAATGCGCACATTTGGGATTTCCATCAATCGATTACTGGAAATGTTTCGCAAGATTCTACTCAATGACGATTTATCATCCGTGCGGGACTTGCAAAATGGGTCCAGCGTCCGACAAGATGGCCGTCGTGGACCACAGACTTAGAGTACACGGAATTAAGAGACTGCGAGTCATTGATGCATCGATCATACCGAATATTACCTCTGGAAATACAAATGCGCCAACCATTATGATAGCTGAAAAGGCTGCAGACATGATCAAAGGAGACTGGGGATCCTAGATCATCTATTGAACTTGCTCTTTTGGATCTACTCCTCCGGAAAATGTTAATGCTATAAAGTATTTTATTAAAGTATTAATAAAGCATTTTATTATCGATATCGTACCAGATACGTATCTTGGATCCCCAGGATTAATTTTATGGTCTTTTATGGTCCTGTTAGGATTTATTGTTTATATAATGTCACTTATTTTGAAGATGTTCAAGAAATACCATTTTGGTAATCGGAATCATAAATCGTACTAAGTATTATTTGAAATAGTAAAAGTTGATTCGGGGATAATAAAACATTGAAAATAAAATAAGTTCTTAGTTAAAGAGGACAATTTCATTTGTACTCGTTGAACACTATTTACAAATGATTTTAGTGATATACAATTTGTTATAATTTTGAAAATCACTGGTTGGTTACACGGTCTATGGAAGTTAATATTAAAAAGAGATTAATTTAGTATTTCTTAAAATTCATTATACAAAGAAATGGATGTTTCGAACACCGAGAATGTATTGTGCTTTAAAATAAACAGTTAATGGAAGTGGGTAGATAGGTATGTGTAAAATGAAGATTATTTTTTATATGAAATATCCTGGTATACTCTTCCTGATAATTCCGCATATTTAATATTACCTATATGTCTTAATCGAGTTTAAAAATGTCCGAAGGATTTAGTAGGTATGGATCAATTAGTAGATAGCATATTTTGTGTTCAACTTACATTTCAGAAATGATAAATTAAGCGTTGAAATTTAAATAATAAAACATATCGAACGATATTTTGAAATATTTCTTCAACCTCCCAGAAAAAATAAAAAGGACACCCCTACAAATTTCTCTTTAAAGAATCGACGAGTACAGGATTCATCGAGCTTCGCAGCAAAAATTCCTTTGATCATCCCCTGACAAACCACTCAAACAGTACTTAACATATGGACTCACACAGACAGTACAGACAAAAGCGCGAGTAGACATACTTTACGCACAGAATCAAGTAGACAGTCGGTACAATCAGAAACAGTCGGTCCAATTAGAACAAACAAACAGACATTCAGTTGAAATAGAGTAAACATTCGGTATAGTCAGAAGTAAAAACAGTCAGACAGTCAGTCAGAATTTGCTGAGATGCAACCCTCAAGTTGCACTTCGCAATTAAATCCAGTGTTCGACCCAAAAATGTTGAGAGAATTCGTTTAGTCCCGCATCATTGGATGGTCCTTCGACCCATAGTCCAGACCAAGATCAATATCCAAAGGTCTCGATTGACTCAGTAGTCGAGTCCTTAACAACCAAATAACCGCCCGTGGAGATTTGTACAAAATTTTTCCTGCAAAAATGTCTACCTAGCTTTTCAAGTTTAAAATATTTTGATTGCGTCGTATAGTAGTCGCCACGAGGAACAGAAGTCTCACAGGAACCCTAGGTCGCAAATTAACTGTTCTCTTGGCAAACTACTTGGCAAAAATAGGCAAACACAGGTGGCTATCGAATAAGGATCAGCTGGTTGAGCTTAATTATTACTTTCCGAGTCTACCGGTTACAAATATCTACTAATCATGCGTACTTGACGGGCTTTCAAAGTCGGCTTCACGGAAACAGAGCCTTAAAACAAAAACATTTATTCCGTATTTTCGACTTGTTTTCTCGTGTAGAGTCCAGCAATCCTTAACTGACCATTGCCACATGATACAACCTTACCTCTCGAATTGTATAAATTAAATCTATAATATGAAATTTACGAGGCTGTTACAAACAACAGAAAACCTTGTCTTAAACCTTATTTTTCTATGAACTACAGTCAGCGAAATTTCCATAGTTCCATGTATAATTTCTTCGTAATTTTAAATAAATTTTTAAAAACATATAGATTCAAAATAAAATATTTACAAGATAAGATAATACAAAGCCTGTGCAAAATTTCTATAGTTCTAGTTAATAAATCGTAGTTTATTTACTCTGTAAAATCGAAATATTACTATGGTATACTGCTACAATTTTTAAAAATATCTTGAAAAATACGGTTAATCATACTTTTAATTAATATTTGTATATCACTTGTAATCAGTGAAATAAAAATATATCTAACTATTCCAGTCGGTAACGCCTAAAATTACAATCGATATCAATTTAAAACGCACGATAGTAGATATATTATATTAAACATAGAAATAGAAATTCCAAATGTGGAACAAACGTGGAATAACAGTAGTAGTAGGATATGTATTAGAAACTATTCTTCATATATTCTAATACAGATATAAAATTGTTAGATACCTGGCTGCGAAATACTGTGATAGCAAGTGAATGTCGGTTAAAAAATAGTACAATAAGGTACTGCATCTGTTAAAAATTTAAAGCAAAACTTCCCGTATGACTGGGACCTAACTTATGAGCATAACTTGGCCTAAAGCTTATATACTAAAAAAATTTTTTTAAACAGCTATGCAAATTTTGCTGACTGTATAAACTTCTTGCGATCACGCGCACTATCGCTCGGCCCAAGCTCGTGGCACCTATAAAAACAAAGAACACCGAGCAGGAGATTAAGTGTTCGAAGAGGCATCGCTGACAAACGTATTGTAACGACATTATTAAATACGAATATTAGCACGCCATGCGCATATTCATTTAAGAGAACCGTCCAGACACGTACGTAAACCAACCTCTTACAGTGAGTCGATCAAGATGGGAAGTGGTTGGATCACAGCAGCGAGGCTAGCACTCAATGCTGGCCCTATATTATTTTTTCTACTTTCATTGGAATTGTTGATCGCGATCTTCAGACCAGATATCGTTGATTTACAACACAGGGTAAAACCTGTGTCATTGGAAAATTTGAAAGATGAATACGATTTCGTGGTGATCGGAGCTGGATCGGCTGGTTCAGTGATAGCCAATCGGCTGTCAGAGAATGGAAGCTGGTCGGTGCTTCTGCTGGAAGCTGGCATGGATGAACAGACTCTTTCGGACGTACCTTTGCTGGTTCCGGCATTGCAATTGTCTTCTGTAGATTGGCAGTTTAAAACTGAGCCTTCGAATGAGTATTGTTTAGCGATGGATGGGAGACGGTGCAACTGGCCACGCGGCAAGGTAAACCAATTGATAATGTAGCGAGCAGGGCTGAACAAAATATTTTAAATAGTAAACAGTAGAGAGGGCGAGAAAGGGAAAATAATAAATGGTAAATAATCCTAGTTATTTATTAAAAACTTTGAAATTTTTGAAAATATTCAAGGTTCTCGGAGGGAGCAGTGTGCTGAATGCGTTGCTCTACGTTCGTGGCAACAAGAGAGACTATGACGGCTGGGAAAAGCAGGGAAACCCAGGCTGGGATTTCGAGAGTGTGTTACCTTACTTCAAGAAATCGGAAGACATAAGGATCGAAGAGTACAAGAATTCTCCTTATCATCAGACCGGCGGACACTTAACTGTCGAGTATTTCAAATATCGATTACCCGTCACCGATTATCTCATAAAGGCAGGTAGAGAAGCAGGATACAATGTCGTCGATGTCAATGGACCCACACAAACCGGATTCACTTATTCTCCCGGTACTTTGAGAGACGGATTGCGATGCAGCACTGCGAAAGCTTTCCTTCGGTCTGCTTCCAAAAGAGAAAATCTGCACGTGAGTGTGAACTCGCTTGTGGAGAAGATACTGATAGGTGAGTGCAGACGAGTAATTTTAATGCTAATCCAGGATCCTTTTTTAAATAATATTTGAAGATGTACTAGAACCCAAACTGGACTACAGAATTGTTCCAAGCAAAAAGTATTCGTACAACTTTCAAGATCAAGGTTAAAAATATTTTTATAAGACAAAATATAACTGTGAACCATTTTTGCAGACGCAGATTCAAAGACTGCACATGGCGTCCAATTTCTATTCGGCTCAGACCGCCGCACGGTCAAAGCAAAACGCGAGGTCATTTTATCCGCTGGTGCTATACAATCGCCACAATTGTTGATGTTATCTGGTGTCGGTCCAAAAGATCATTTAAATGATATAGGGGTGCATACCGTGCACGATGCACCCGGCGTGGGTGAAAATCTTCAGGATCACGTGTCGATTGGTGGCTTGACTTACTTACTAGACCCACCAGAAAGTTATTCGGCCGAACAACCCTTTACTTTCGTTGCGCCTGAATCCGTGAATGCGGAAATTGTCGGGGAATTCGCTGTAGAACGCAAAGGAGTCTTGTACACGTTGCCTATTTGTGAGGGTATGGCATTTATTAATACCAAGTAAGTACTATGTTGCAGTAACGAATAAATATTATGATAAAGGGTACAGCTGGATAAGAGGGATAATTGTGACCGTAATCCAAATTGGAGTTTCTTCGCACCATTCGATAGGGTCACCAAAGAAAACCTTCTGTGGCAAGTTTCATGTTGGTACCCCTATCACAGACGAGGTATAGGAATAGACAATAGCGATTCCAACGTTACCGATCAAACACAATTTCTGAGCATTATTAGCACGAAGAGAAAATTTTATACTCCATTCGTATTACGTGTATTTAACATCATTTGGCGAGAATAAACGTACGTGATGCTTTGGTTTAAATGTTGAATTCGACTTTTATAAAGCCTTTTGGAGGGGAAAAGTTTGAGGAAAATTATATTTCGCAAATGAACCGTTTAGTGAAGAAATATTGTTATGGATTTCAAAATGTTTTATATTGTGTAGAGTTAGACATAGAGGCATGGGTCTACCACTACTCTGTCGCTTAGGTAGGATATACCTACACGATGCGACTTAGCTCAATGTGTGAGTGCTTATCCTTACATGAACACAATAAGAACCCGAGTCGCACTGGATCTAGTTCTCGAATTCGCCGTTCTCAAAGCGTAGAGGACGCTAAAATCACTGGTATTTTCAGGTGACGGTACTACAGATTCCCATGGACACCAAGTCCCATAAAGTGTCAGGTCTATTCCTATATCTCGTCTGTGCCCCTATCACAAAGATACTTATGGCATGATCATGGTTTAATGAATCATGCTCCATACTTCCGTTTTGCTTAACAAAAAATTACGAAAACATTTATGAACATTCTACCTAATATCGCACACAACACTTAATTTTTTCTAAATTTTTTACTTCAAAATCGATTTTCAAACCATTTCAGAAACTTACAATTGCTCCTTTCATATTGAAGTTAGGAACATTGTATCTTATTGATCGTTTCTTGTGTTGGGTTAATTGATGAAAACTCACTAATATATTTTTGCTCAAAATGTTATTTTAAAAAGTTTAAACATATTTTTGTACTACCGTTACTAGCTGAAAAAAATGAAATATGTCATTAATAAAAATAGGGTAGAGGTTGTTATTAATACGGCAAATAAATGTTGTTTCAGATATGCGAACAAGTCTGACGATCATCCTGATATACAGATCTTTCTGTCATCTGCATCAGACGCTTCCGACGGCGGTGTTTCCATAAAGAAGGGTGCCGGTGTGTCGGATGATTTTTACGCGGATATGTATGAGAACATCCTGTACGAACCTTCATACTGCGCCCTTCCGCTTTTGTTGAGACCTCGTAGCAGAGGATACATTAAGTTGCGCTCAAAAAACGTGGACGATCATCCGATCATCGTTCCCAACTACTTTAAGGATCCACATGACCTTGACGTATTGGTAAGGAATCTTCATTCATTCTATTTATATCAGAAGCACAGTTTATTTTCTCAATACTTTAAAGGAAGAATATTTGTAACATTTTCGGAATTGTTTACAGCACAATGGCTTGAACTTGAAATATTTCTTTTGCTTCTATATTGGCGTAATAATCTGGAGTATGTAAATAAAAAATATAAACGCAATAGAATTTTATTTGTAGAACTTGCATATAGACTTTGGTGTTTATGAATGTTATTATTTTCCACCTTTTAAAACTCAACGTAGGAGATTGTTAAAAATAGTCAAACTTCGTGTTTATCTTCTTTGGAATACAACCAACAAATTCCATAACTGAGAAAATACAAGGAATTTTTCTAATCTAAATTTCTTCAACATAATTTGAGTATTTACTCACTTTAGCATTTCCTCAGCGATTTCATTGCCCTTGAAATATGTTATCGAGATCATTATTCTGAACAACTTTTTCATCCACATGTCACCGCCGCTAGACTTTGATTTTGCATATATTCGCAAAAAACTGTTACGATTTTGTAATCGCGAATTCTGCCCTTATCCAACTAGCGAATTCGTTCTGTAGAGCGGATTCCCTCCCCAAGAAATCTCTTCCCGGCCCATACAAAGTTCGTTTAATATAACAGCGTTTGTTATCGTCGTCCTAATAGGTTTTTGCGAAAATCTAAAAGACTATGGCAGTGCGGCGATATCATATCTAGGACCATGTTGTTGAGAACAATGACCTTGACAATATATTGTAAGGTCATTGAAATCAGCGAATCACACTTATTCCAAATATTTACCTTGCAATTATTCCAGTTTTTGATCGGCCGGTTTCAATTTATTAGTATATTAATAAAATGATTTTTTAATCATTATAGGCAGAAGGTGCGGACTTCCTGTATAAACTCACCCAGACCCCAACTTTGAGAAGCGTAAATGCCAGAGCGAATCCGAATCTAATCCCGGAATGCGCCTCTTTTGGATTTCCATCAATCGAATACTGGAAATGCTTCGCGAGATTCTACACAATGACGATTTATCATCCGAGTGGGACTTGCAAAATGGGTCCAGATTCTGACAAGATGGCCGTCGTGGACCCGAGACTTAGGGTACACGGAATTAAGGGACTGCGGGTCGTTGATGCATCGATTATGCCGAATATCACCTCTGGAAATACAAATGCGCCAACCATTATGATAGCTGAGAAGGCTGCGGACATGATCAAAGAAGACTGGGGATCGTAGATCATCCACTGAACTTGATCTTTTGGATCTACTCTACCGGAAAATCTCGATGCTATAAAGTGTTTGATATTAAGGCGAAGTTGTCAATATCGTATCAGTTAAATATCTCAGATCCTCGGGTTTAATATGCTCTTTTAAAAAGGTATTTAACACTAGGTTTACGGCGCACTAGAAATGACTATTTTACATTACTTTATAAAAATAACATGAATGTATCTATCAATGTTTGTAGCCATTTTTTTAATAATATATATCCAAAGAAGTCAATTTGTTACATAATTGCTCATGGATGCATTTTTACAATATCAAGATTCGCAATTTAAAAATAGTAGAATCCGTCATTTTGACGGGTCCCGTAAATCTAGTTTTAAATGGATTCATAGGGTGCTGGCTTGTTTTACTATTCTAGAAGGATAATCTATTTACAATAATTTACTGTTTATATATTGTCGCTTATTTTTAAGGTGTTCAATAAATTCGATTTTGATAATAGGAATCATAAATCGTACTGAATTTTATTCGAAATAGTACAAGTTGATTCGGGAATAATAAAACATTGAAAATAAAATAAGTTCTTAGTTAAAGAGCACAATTTCAATGATACTGGTTGAACACTATTTTACAAATGATTTTTGTGATATACAGTTTGTTATAATTTTAAATATCAATTCGAACTTGTTAGTTACACGGTTTATGGAGGTTAATATTCCAAACAGATTCGTTTAGTATTTCAAAATATTCATTTTAGGAAGAAATAGATTTTTGAACACCGAACATGTATTTTGCTTTAACATAAAGATGATTTTCGTATGAAGTCTGCTCATTTATCTCATTTACTCTCTATTCTAAGACCGCATTGCTTAATATTACTTATATTTCTTAATGGAGGTTAGAAATGTTAAAAAAAAGTTTATTTTTCTTGTAGAATATAATTACTCGATTGCATATTCTTAAGCTTCCTACACACCTGATCATTTCGATGAATATTGCGCCGAACGGCGAATTTCATCAGTTGCCGGTTTTTTCATCGACAAAATTTAGGTTAGTAGGTAAAACTTTTTAAAAATTTGAACAAAATTTAGGTTGTAGTCCCAAGTCTCTCCTTTACGGACCTGTTTTTAAAGAAGCGGACACTTTAAAATTGACGAAATTAAAATTATTTCAAGTGAACGCTGCACCGCGATACACAGCCTCGCACGGTTGGCGCTGCTTCTACCGTGCACTTCCGTGCAGCGTTCACTTCGAATAATTTTAATTTCGTCAATTTTGAAGTGTCCGATTTTTTAAAAAAAGGTCCGTAAAGTGAACTTCTCTAACAATTTATAATGGTATTAAATCATGTAGCAGTCACACATGTACATGGTGTAAGGACGACAAGTACAGCTGACCGGCCATTGCTCGTAACCGCTCGTCTGCCGTCCAAAAGAAGGCAGTATCGCGGTGCAGCGTACACTTGAAAACATTTTAATTTCGCCATTTTTAAAGTGTCACTATTCTTGAGAAGTCTGTCGTTAGGTCTGCCTATCCCCACCTCAGCTGCTCCCGTAGTCCCAATGTTTTGGCTTTGACGTCACCAGCTACATAGTATGTGTGACCGCTGTAGTCAATATTTGGACTGCAGCCGAAAATGCGTGTGAAACGAGGCCTGCCCCTTCCAGTCTGATCCAATCAGCCACGCATTCGTACCTCTACTCTGTCCAACGAGACGAGGCAGTGAAGTATCAGCGTGCGTCCTTTGCTAATTATCTTGGAAGGATAACTTCAACTCTGACCCTAATACGCTTGGCGGGTCCCTCCGCCCGGGGTCTTATAGAGTAGGCAATGTGGGAGGCTGACCCCCTCCCTCGGGTGATCCAGGCACCTCCCCTTCAGCCTAGGTGGGCGTGGGTTTTTAGTGGGTAGCCTCTGGGGATTTTCCCCAAGGGTAGTCCCACATAACCCCGGCTCCCCCCAGGGGGCCGGGGTATGAGTAAAGACATTTTCCCACGAAAAAAAAGAAAGGCTAACCCCCTCCCTCGGGTAGTATGTTAGCTGGGAGGTGTCCTGTTGAGTACTCGCGTGATCCAGGCACCTCCCCTTCAGCCTAGGTGGGCGTGAGTTTTTAGTGGGTAGTTTCCGGGGACACTCCCCCGGGGTTAGTCCCACATAACCCCGGCTTACCCAGGCAGCCGGGGTATGCGAAAAGCATTTTCTCACGCAAAAAAAAGAGTCGCCAGATCACGACTTGTTTCCCCACTCTAATTTCCCCTTCTACTGCGCTATTCCCCCACGCTTCCTCAACGGCTCGGTCACGTGACGCGTTCCGTCTCTGTCGTGCATAATCCGGTACTGGCAAAGAGAGAGGGTAACTTTTTCCCCTCAATTTGTGCTTCCTCCCCTCATCTGGCGACACTGCTGCGCGGCCCCGTAGTGTCAGTGATGGGACATCGGCCAAGTCTTCTCGCGCATGCGCGTCCAACACGGTAACGTATGTATATTATGAGGAAAAGGTAGTGGGGGCAGTGATATTGGCGGGAATGTACCGGAATAATCTTTTCCGAGACGAGACGAGTGTCCCCCGAGTTTTTGATAAGTTGTTGTTAACATTTTATTATACAATGGCAGCTAATATTGGGGAAGGAGTTACAAAGAGGCGTAGAGTTCGCTATTTTCAAAATCAAATCATAAGAATTTTTAAAAATTTTGCAAGGTGATCATGGTACACTATTTTAAACAAAATTTTTCCTTGCTTAGGTTAAAATCACCGCGCATGTGCGAGAAATCTTGGTCAATATCTTATCACTGCCATAATTTTTCGCTGGTACTTAGACGGGGTGCACGCATGCATCGCGCGTGCCACGGCCATTACTCGCCCTGGGAGACTTCAATGCCCACGCGGTATCATGCAGACTATGCTAACTTTGTAAGTACCAGTGCAACTTTAGAAAAACTGGATTGAAAAACTGGATAATTGCCTGTTCAATCAACAAGTTCACTCAACAACAAGTATTAATTTATTGCAATTAGTCACGGAATAAGTTTATAGCTCTTTGAGTTAAGAATTCTATCTTGATAATAATAAATAATCAGCCCGCAATTCTCAGTTATTTCTCAAGATATTCAGATGAATGAAAAGGGAGAATGAATTTACAAACTAGCTATAACTGGGATATTCTCCACAATGTCAAATCAGTTTTTAGGGGTTCGAAAAAATAATTTATGCACGTGTATATCATTTTTCTGTGTGATTTTCCTCAGATTCATAATGATCCACCTTTTTTGTTCAGCTGGTACGTCACAATAATTAATGATATTCATTCAGCCTTCAATGAGTGCAAACGTTGTTTTTCTGTCGATTATGCCTCGACAGTTTCTTTACAAAGTAGAGAGAAATATTTTTATGCCAGTGGACGAGTTTTCTGGATGAAATCGAGAGTAGCGCGCGCTAGAAAATATCTCCAGCTACAAATTGAGCTATATTTTGTCTTGATTCTCTGCGAAACTGAGCCAAAAACTTGAAGCACGTTTCTGGCGTCAGAATTCATAATATCGATAACAAAGAGAAAAGAATGTAACTAGTTCAGTCTTAAGTCAGTAAGGAAAGGAAATTATACAGCAGTTACCAACTTGCTGTCTCTGCAAAACTCACGTGATTACCCTTAACTCTTAAGTGCATAACCGAGAGTCAGATCAATCAGAGTGAACGAAGCAGTGAAAAAGTTCGCTACATATAGAGCTATTCAGACAGTGCAGACAAAAGCGCGAGGAGACATTGTTTTACGGACAGAATCAAGTAGACAATCGGTACAGTCAGAGACAATCAGACATTCAGTGCAGTCTGAACCATACAGATAGTCGGTAGAAACAGTAGATAGAGGTAGAAACAGACAGACAGTCAGTTAGAATAGCGAGTCGTAACCCACAAGTTGCACTTCTCATATAAATCCAGTGTTCAACCCACAAGTATTGTGCCAATTCGTTTAGTCCCACATCAGTGGATGGTCCTTCGACCCACAGTCAGTACCAAGTGCAATATCCAAAGGTACCGCTTGACTGTGCAGTCGAGTCTTTAACAACCAGATACCCGCACGTGGAGATTTATGCAAATTTTTTCCTGCAAAAATTTCCACCTAGATTTTCAAGATCAAAGTGATTTGATTGCATCAAATAGTAGTCGGTGTCGTCAATTATTTTCTTTCCTCTTCAAGATATCCCAACATTCTAAACGAGGAGATATACATAAATTAGTTTCTTTCGACGCATAATTTGCAAGAATATCGAATAGGTATCGGCTGATGAGCTTAATATTTATCTTATAAATATCAACTGGGAATGCAATCTTGACGAATTTACAAAGTTGATTGTAGAGACACACAAATGGCTAGACATGAACAAGCCGAAAAGCAATAACGAAATGTGCAATAACTACAATAATTACCTGCAATAACTGGAATAATTACATATCCGGCTGCGAAATACTGTGATAACAAGTGCATGCTTTAAAGTACTATATTAAAGTACTATACCTGTTAAAAATTTTATGAAAAAACTTGTGGGCCTAATTTGGCCTAAACTGATTTAATTTAAAAATAAACTTTTCAGTGGAACTATGGAAATTTCGCGGACGGGGGAACTGCGCGCGATCACGCGCGTTATCGCTCGGCTCAGACTCGTGGACCATATAAAGACAGGGAATATCAAGCAGGAGTTAAGTGTTCGCACAGTCATCAACGACAGAAGGATTGTAACGTCATTACTAAATCCGAATATTAGCACGCCGTGTAAATGTTCATTTAAGAGAACCATCCAGACACTTACGTAAACCACCCTCTTACAGTGAGTCGATCAAGATGGGAAGTGGTTCGATCACAGCATCGAGGATAGCAATCAGCACTGGCCCTAAATTGCTTTTTCTAATTTCATTGCAATCGTTGATCTTGATCTTCAGACCAGATATCGTGGATGTACAACACAGAGTGAAACCAGTGTCGTTGGAAAATTTGAAAGATGAATACGATTTCGTGGTGATCGGAGCTGGATCGGCTGGTTCAGTGATAGCCAATCGGCTGTCAGAGAATGGAAACTGGTCGGTGCTTCTACTAGAAGCTGGTCTGGATGAACAGACTTCTGCGGACGTACCTATAATGGCTTCAAATTTGCAATTGTCTCCTGCGGATTGGCAGTTCAAGACTGAGCCGACGATTGACTATTGTTTAGCGATGAATGGGAGACGGTGCAACTGGCCACGTGGCAAGGTAAAATAATTGATAATTTAGCGAGCAGAGTAAAATAAAATAGTATTTTAAATAGTGGACAGCGGAGAAGGTGTGAAAGGGAAAATTAATGATCAGACAAAAAAGTAATAAATGGTAAATAATCCTATTTATTTATTAATGACTTTGAAATTTTTGAAAATATTCTAGGTTCTCGGAGGGAGCAGTGTGCTGAACGCGATGCTCTACGTTCGTGGCAACAAGAGAGACTATGACGGCTGGGAAAAGCAGGGAAACCCAGGCTGGGATTTCGAGAGTGTGTTACCTTACTTCAAGAAATCGGAAGACATAAGGATCGAAGAGTACAAGAATTCTCCTTATCATCAGACCGGCGGACACTTAACTGTCGAGTATTTCAAATACCGCTTTCCCGTAACCGATTATCTGATAAAGGCAGGTAGAGAAGCAGGATACAATGTCGTCGATGTCAATGGACCCACACAAACCGGATTCACTTATTCTCCCGGTACTTTGAGAGACGGATTGCGATGCAGCACTGCGAAAGCTTTCCTTCGGTCTGCTTCCAAAAGAGAAAATCTGCACGTGAGTGTGAACTCGCTTGTGGAGAAGATACTGATAGGTGAGTGCAGACGAGTAATTTTAATGCTAATCCAGATCCTTTTTTAAATAATATTTAAAGATGTACTAGAATCCGAACTGGACTACAGAATTGTTCCAAGCAAAAAGAATTCGTACAACTTTCAAGATTAAGGTTAAAAATATTTTTAAAAGACAAAATATAACTGTGAACCATTTTTGCAGACGCAGATTCAAAGACTGCATATGGCGTTCAATTTCTATTCGGCTCAGACCGCCTCAAGGTTAAAGCAAAACGCGAGGTCATTTTATCCGCTGGTGCTATACAATCGCCACAATTGTTGATGTTATCTGGTGTCGGTCCAAAAGATCATTTAAATGATATAGGGGTGCATACCGTGCACGATGCACCCGGCGTGGGTGAAAATCTTCAGGATCACGTGTCGATTGGTGGCATGACGTACTTAGTAGACCCACCAGAGAGTTATACGGCCAAACAACCCTTTACTGCCATTGGGCCGAAGGCCTTGAACCTGGAAGCTCTGGAGAAATTCGCTGTGGCACGCAAAGGAGTCTTGTACACGTTGCCTATTTGTGAGGGTATGGCATTTATTAACACCAAGTAAGTACTATGTTGCAGTAACGAATAAATATTATGATAAAGGGTACAGCTGGATAAGAGGGATAATTGTGACCGTAATCCAAATTGGAGTTTCTTCGCACCATTCGACAGGGTCACCAAAGAAAAGCTTCTGTGGCAAGTTTCATGTTGGTACCCCTATCACAGGCGAGATATAGGAATAGACAATAGCGATTCCAACGTTACCGATAAAACACAATTTCTGAGCATTATTAGCACGAAGAGAAAATTTTATACTCCATTCGTAATACGTGTATTTAACATCATTTGGCGAGAATAAACGTACGTGATGCTTTGGTTTAAATGTTGAATTCGACTTTTATAAAGCCCTTTGGAGGGAAAAAGTTTGAGGAAAATTATACATTTCGCAAATGAACCTTTTAGTCAAGAAAAATTGTTAAGGATTTCATAATGTTTTATATTGTGTAGAGTTACACATAGAGGCATGGGTCTACCACTACTCTGTCGCTTAGGTAAGATATGCCTAAACGATGAGACTTGGCTCAATGTGTGAATGCTTATCCTTACATGAACACAATAAGAACCCGAGTCGCACTGGATCTAGTTCTCGAATTCGCCGTTCTCAAAGCGTAGAGGACGCTAAAATCACTGGTATTTTCAGGTGACGGTACTACAGATTCCCATGGACACCAAGTCCCATAAAGTGTCAGGTCTATTCCTATATCTCGTCTGTGCCCCTATCACAAAGATACTTATGGCATGAGCATGGTTTAATGAATCATGCTCCAAACTTCCGATTTGCTTAACAAAAAATTACGAAAACATTTATGAACATTCTACCTAATATCGCACACAACACTTAATTTTTTCTAAATTTTTTACTTCAAAAACGATTTTCAAACCATTTCAGAAACTTACAATTGCTCCTTTCATATTGAAGTTAGGAACATTGTATCTTATTGATCGTTTCTTGTGTTGGGTTAATTGATGAAAACTCACTAATATATTTTTGCTCAAAATGTTATTTTAAAAAGTTTAAACATATTTTTGAACTACCGTTACTAGCCTAAAAAAATGAAATATGTCATTAATAAAAATAGGGTAGAGGTTGTTATTAATACGGCAAATAAATGTTGTTTCAGATATGCAAACAAGTCTGACGATCATCCTGATATACAGATCTTACTGTCATCTGCATCAGACGCTTCCGACGGCGGTCTTCTCATAAAGAGGAGTGTCGGTGTGTCGGATGATTTCTACGCGGATATGTACGAGAACATACTGTACAAATCTTCATACGCCGGTCTTCCGCTTTTGTTGAGACCTCGTAGCAGAGGATACATTAAGTTGCGCTCAAAAAACGTGGACGATCATCCGATCATCGTTCCCAATTACTTTCAGGATCCACATGACCTTGACGTATTGGTAAGGAATCTTCATTCATTGTATTTATATCAGAAACACAGTTTACTTTCTCAATACTTTAAAGGAAGAATATTTGTAACATTTTCGGAATTGTTTACAGCACAATGGCTTGAACTTGAAATATTTCTTTTGCTTCTATATTGGCGTAATAATCTGGAGTATGTAAATAAAAAATTTAAACGCAATAGGATTTTATTTGAAAAACTTGCATAAAGAGTTTGGTGTTTGTGAATGTTATTATTTTCCACCTTTTAATACTCAACGTAGTAGATTGTTAAACAAAGTCAAACTTCAGGTTTATCTTCTCTAGAATACAACCAACAAATTCCATAACGGAGAAAATACAAGGAATTTTTCTAATCTAAATTTCTTCAACATAATTTGAGTATTTACTCACTTTAGCATTTCCTCAGCGATTTCATTGCCCTTGAAATATGTTATCGAGATCATTATTCTGAACAACTTTTTCATCCACATGTCACCGCCGCTAGACTTTGATTTTGCATATATTCGCAAAAAACTGTTACGATTTTGTACTCGCGAATTCTGCCCTTATCCAACTAGCGAATTCGTTCTGTAGAGCGGATTCCCTCCCCAAGAAATCTCTTCCCGGCCCATATAAAGTTCGTTTAATATAACAGCGTTTGTTATCGTCGTCCTAATAGGTTTTTGCGAAAATCTAAAAGACTATGGCAGTGCGGCGATATCATATCTAGGACCATGTTGTTGAGAACAATGACCTTGACAATATATTGTAAGGTCATTGAAATCAGCGAATCACACTTATTCCAAATATTTACCTTGCAATTATTCCAGTTTTTGATCGGCCGGTTTCAATTTATTAGTATATTAATAAAATGATTTTTTAATCATTATAGGCAGAAGGTGCGGACTTCCTGTATAAACTCACCCAGACCCCAACTTTGAGAAGCGTAAATGCCAGAGCGAATCCGAATCTAATCCCGGAATGCGCCTCTTTTGGATTTCCATCAATCGAATACTGGAAATGCTTCGCGAGATTCTACACATTGACGATTTATCATCCGAGTGGGACTTGCAAAATGGGTCCAGATTCTGACAAGATGGCCGTCGTGGACCCGAGACTTAGGGTACACGGAATTAAGGGACTGCGGGTCGTTGATGCATCGATTATGCCGAATATCACCTCTGGAAATACAAATGCGCCAACCATTATGATAGCTGAGAAGGCTGCGGACATGATCAAAGAAGACTGGGGATCGTAGATCATCCACTGAACTTGCTCTTTTGGATCTACTCTACCGAAAAATCTGGATGCTATAAAGTGATTGATATTAAGGCGAAGTTGTCAATATCGTATCAGTTAAATATCTCAGATCCTCGGGTTTAATATGCTCTTTTAAAAAGGTATTTAACACTAGGTTTACGGCGCACTAGAAATTACTATTTTACATTACTTTATAAAAATAACATGAATGTATCTATCAATGTTTGTAGCCATTTTTTTAATAATATATTCCCAAAGAAGTCAATTTGTTACATAATTGCTCATGGATGCATTTTTACAATCTCAATATTCGCAATTTAACAATAGTAGAATCCGTCATTTTGTCCCGTAAATCTAGTTTTAAATGGATTCATAGGGTGCTGGCTTGTTTTACTATTCTAGAAGGATAATCTATTTACAATAATTTACTGTTTATATATTGTCGCTTATTTTTAAGGTGTTCAATAAATTCGATTTTGATAATAGGAATCATAAATCGTACTGAATTTTATTCGAAATAGTACAAGTTGATTCGGGAATAATAAAACATTGAAAATAAAATAAGTTCTTAGTTAAAGAGCACAATTTCAATGATACTGGTTGAACACTATTTTACAAATGATTTTTGTGATATACAGTTTGTTATAATTTTAAATATCAATTCGAACTTGTTAGTTACACGGTTTATGGAGGTTAATATTCCAAACAGATTCGTTTAGTATTTCAAAATATTCATTTTAGGAAGAAATAGATTTTTGAACACCGAACATGTATTTTGCTTTAACATAAAGATGATTTTCGTATGAAGTCTGCTCATTTATCTCATTTACTCTCTATTCTAAGACCGCATTGCTTAATATTACTTATATTTCTTAATGGAGGTTAGAAATGTTAAAAAAAAGTTTATTTTTCTTGTAGAATATAATTACTCGATTGCATATTCTTAAGCTTCCTACACACCTGATCATTTCGATGAACATTGCGCCGAACGGCGAATTTCATCAGTTGCCGGTTTTTTCATCGACAAATGCCATGTTCTCGTAGCAGGTACCTTTTTAAAAATTTGAACAAAATTTAGGTTGTAGTCCCAAGTCTCTCCTTTACGGACCTGTTTTTAAAAAAGCGGACAATTTTAAAATTGACGAAATTAAATTAAATTAACGTGGTCTTATGGGACTACTCGGCCGGAAATCTTGAGAAATTAAGTGAAAAATGTAAATGTCCTATCAGTTCACAAATGTTGATATCTACGGAGATATAGTATGCTTTCTTAAAACGGAATATACGTCAAATCATAGCATGATGTCTTGTTTTAATATTCCAAGAAAATAATTTATTTATAACTACTTACTGTTTGTGTATTGTCCCTCATTAAGTGTTCAAAAAATATGATTTCGGTAACCGGAATCATAAATCATACTTTTACTTGGAAATTGTAAAAGTTTGTTTAGGGATAATAAAACATTGAAAATAAAATAAAGTGTAGAGTCTCCGTTTTGTAGAATTACGAGAACTTTTTTTAAAACACAACCTTTTTTCTCAGATACAGATATTCGCGACACTAGATTAAAATTTGCATGAAAAAAATTAAGAAAAAAAGTGTCATTTCTAATATATTTTTTCTAAGAATTATACAAACTTTCCGTTTTTAAGTACGCACCGTGTGCAGCCAAGCTCGAGCGCAGGCAATAAATTTTATAATTGCCAGAGTCCCGCCTTGGTCGCCAAGGGAAGAGCCCGTGCAATCTATGCGTTTCCTGCGAAGGACTTTCCCCCCCTGTCCTTGAAATGCATCACGATTTTCTTTGCTCCTCGTTTTTCGGACGATTTTAGCTCGTTCACGAAAATGAGATGAACTGAACAGGATATAGACTTAAATATCGTTTGTTAAATAAATAATAGATAGTACAATAATAGATATTCAGCCTGGAGTGTTAATGCCACGTTCTGTTTCTAAGCAAACATTTTCTTGCCAATTAAGAATGAATGTTTATAATACAGGCATTTATCTGTTTCCACTGAACAAACTTTTATATTTTTACCACCTACTTAAGTCGTAATTATCACTATTATACCATCATGTAAAATAACATTCGATATTTGGATTTTTTTTATCTATTACAGTTTGTGACAATTACAATAAAACATGTCACAATTCAAAATTCCGTCAATTACTGAAGCAGAGTTTATTACCTTTATTAAGTCACTAAAGAAATAATTTAGTTTCGGAATTTTTTGAAGGAATTCAATTTTGCACAAGAAAATAGAACGAAACCGTACCGCGATAATTAGAGAGCTATATCCATTGTCAAAAATCTATTCTACTGAACGCACTAAACACGTCGATGTACAATTCTGTGAAATGTACGCGAAACAAAAGGAAAAACATATTGATATAGGATATATTGTTTGGTTCGAGAAGACACATATTCTGTGGGGAATCATTTTTCGTCAAGGTCATTTTTTCCAGATTTCGAGGTCATCGATGTTTTTTTTCGTACATAACTACATTTTTGTATTTCTGTGACGTGATAGCCGAGGCCAATACGAAACCAATGATCTACAATGTCGTGACCTTCGCGTGATCTTGAGTAGCAAAAATTTAGACATTTCTGAGATTTTTTTGACAAACTTTTCAGACAAACTATATCGTGTTTGGTGTCATTTTATTAAGAAAAACAAGACGAATACACGGTGGTAAGATGGTAAAAGTTTAAAACGCTGAGCTTGCACGAGTCCTTTGATCATTGCCAAAAACCCGAATGTCACTTCCTCTTTCTCTATCGAACGCTATCCTTCTCTATATTCGGCACATTAAAATAACGTGGCGCCTTTATTATTACTGTCGCACGGCACGTTAGAATAATGTGGCGCCTTTATTATTACTGTCGCACGGCAGACCCGCCTGCTATACGACTGTTACAGAGACATTACTGTACGTCCTTTTTCGCCGGCTACTAATAAAAACAAATCTTGTTTCAGATATGTAAATAAGATAAGATAAGATATGTAAAGAGGGACTTCAACGCGAAGGATGATTTCAACGAGATTATGTTCGAGAATCGCCTGACCGAAAGTAACGTACTCCGACAATCCGCTTTTGCTGAGCCCTCCTAGCAGAAGGTACATTAAACTGAGAATATTTTCTAAATTTTATAGAGAAATTCATAAACATACAATGTACATAAATGCCAGAAGACGTTAATTAAATATTTGTTCTTTAACGTTCTAACTATTTCTGTTTTAAGAACCATTTTTGGGGATATTAAAATTCCTTAATTTAAAATTTAAGAACGAACTCTCGATTGATTGGAAACATTGAAATTAATTTCAATGAATTTCAAGCCATCCAATGACATGTTCGAACGGTTGCTTGACATTTCATTATTATTAAAAAAAAAAAACTCGTCTTTATCTCATTTGTCTTGACAGGTTCTAACAACGTGATTGCATTACTTTTGCCAGAATTTCTACAGACTAACGTGTTGCGCAAAATTGCAACCGTATCATCGATTTCATCGTTCCGTTTTTGTTCTTGCACATCCATTACCGACACGAAAATTCTGACGAAGACAAAATTTTCATACTCGTAATCGAACATTTTGACAATTTTTTGATACCATTTCTTTTGAATTCGTTTTTTTGGTTAGCATTTTCTCGCCAAAATCTACAGGATTACATAAAAAAAAGTTAAAAATATCTGGTTTCCCGAGGAAAAGTTTAGCCCAATCACTTTTTGATCGAATTAATTCTGAAGAGAAATTAAAATTTTTTGAGAATGAAGAATGAAGTTGATTTTTATATAAAATATTCTATTTACCCCCTAAACTTTATTTCAATATTGTGTTGCGAACGTGTGAATCTGTTTAAACAATGGCGGGAGTTATATTCTCTCCCTGAACTTATTCGTGTTCTGGAATGTTAATTAAAATATGATAGCACACAAATTACTCAAAAGACCATTACCTTCATTCAAAACTCAATGTTTTGATAATGTAATTATCTCAACTTCAACCTCTTCTCGACCTCAATTATTTCAGTTGAATTTTGAAGAATATCAATATCCGTCATAGATAATGTTTTTCTTTATCATACTTTCTATGTTTTTGAAGATCGACTAAATAGTTATCAGTGAAATTTCTTGGAAAATAATATAAACGATATACGTAGCTAGAAAATTGTAATACGTCATTACGTATATTTGTCTAAACGTTAACCGATAAGGATATCGTTGAATATGGTAAACTGGAAAATTTGCAATGCTTAAAAAGTAATTATGGTTTCCAACACGTGACGTTTATGAATTACACTGTTTTCTCGATATATGTCAATATATCGCCGAAGAGCGTAAACATAATACCAAAATGACAAAACTTCTTTATTTTTCATTATTTTTTTATGGGTCTTTCACCAACATATTCGTAGAATTTTTCTAATGAAAATTATACCAAATATGATATATTACCGATGACATTTACATGTGTAACGAACGATGGAAGTTTCGAGAGTTGAAGCGTTCGGGAAAGATGCAAAAACTTAAACTTAAACTATTTTATTATTAATTATTTTTCTACGGAACTTTCACCGATATATTTGTGGAATTTTTCTGATTAAAATGATACCAATCACGATACAATTCGGATCATATTTACACTAATTTCCCGTTAATATAATTGTAACGGGAAGTAACTCACATCGTTCATTATACAAATAAATATCATCGGAATTATATCGTATTTGGTATAATTTTCATTAGAAAAATGCCACGAATATGTTGGTCAAAGTCCCATAAAAAAATAATGAAAAATAAAGAAATTTTGTTATTGGATTAGTAGTTATCTCCTGGTCTCACACCGATGTACATGACCGGTATTGTTTATAGACCGAGGCTTCTCGAGCTTCGAGGCCACTGACAGGGCATACCCCGCCATAGTGGGGATAATTCCACGCCATTTATCAGCGAGGAATTTGCGATATACATATATCAAGAAGACACTGTACATGCATTACAGGTATTAATACAATGAATATGAATAATGTTAACAGTGTGCGTTGCCATGCAGTAACCTCAAAAATTTTCGTTCAGGGTAGTTTTAAATTACGTTTTCCTCAAGTTACGGGAATCCCCTTATCTCTAATGTTTCAAGGAACGGTCACACACTTTCCGGAATGAAATCGTCTTTAAAATCGTATTTAAAATAAAGTGAAACGTATCTTCAGGCTGCGTTGCATACAATTACGATAATATTGTAGAACGAATTTTAATGTGTTCCCGGTTTCGTCACTTTGAATAGAGGCTCGCTAAACCTTTCGAAATTCGATTTTTTAAAAGAAAACACATATCTTCATCTTTGACGAGGTCCTAGATTCTGATAACATACACGTTTCGAAATTCATACAACAGTTCTACTTACAACTAAAGGGCCTTTATAATAATTTAAATAATTAACAATATTATTTAATTTAATTTTTAAATTTATATCTCTCTTACAAGTGTACTTTAAATACCTTCGCCGAGATGTGAAACTTAATCACCATTTTCTACCTGCCAATTCCCTGCAAATTTCATAATAATTTACCGATGTTTTATTCAGCATCTAGGATACTGCAACGATAAAAAAAGCAAGTTGGTTCGTGTGATGAATCATCCAAAGAATTATTACGCCATAGCCTCACAAGTCAACGTACTGTATCTAACATAAACATTGAGATATACAAAAAATTCGTTATACGTCATTACCGCTATGAATTGACTTTGATCGTGACGTATACATGACGTATGTCATGATCGCATAATTCGCATTCTTCTAATAGATGTAATAATTTATTTCTCATCAATGCAGTCAAAAATGTGTATTTTAATAATTCTTTTAACAATTTGTTTTTGAATAACCGCAGCCAATAATTTGTATTTGAATCATTCTTTTAACAATTTGTTTTTCAATAACAGCAGTCAACAATTTGAATTTTAATAATTGGTTTAACAATCTGTTTTTGAATAACAGCAGCCAAAAATTTGTATTTTAATCATTCATTTAACAATTTGTTCTTCAATAACAGCAGCCAATAATTTGTATTTTAATCATTCATTTAACAATTTGTTCTTCAATAACAGCAGCCAATAATTTGTATTTTAATCATTCATTTAACAATTTGTTCTTCAATAACAGCAGCCAATAATTTGTATTTTAATCATTCTTTTAACAATTTGTTTTTCAATAACAGCAGTCAACAATTTGAATTTTAATAATTGGTTTAACAATCTGTTTTTGAATAACAGCCGCCAAAAATTTGTATTTTAATCATTCATTTAACAATTTGTTCTTCAATAACAGCAGCCAATAATATGTATTTTAATCATTCTTTTAACAATTTGTTCTTCAATAACAGCAGCCAATAATTTGTATTCTAATCATTCTTTTAACAATTTGTTTTTCAATAACAGCAGCCAATAATTTGCATTTGAATCATTCTTTTAACAATTTGTTTTTCAATAACAGCAGTCAACAATTTGAATTTTAATAATTCATTTAACAATTTGTTTTCCAATAACAGCAGTCAACAATTTGAATTTTAATAATTCATTTAACGATTTGTTTTTCAATAACTGCAGTCAACAATTTGAATTTTAATAATTCATCCAACAATTTCTTTTTCGATAAAAGCAGCGAATAATTTGTATTTTACTAGTGGCTTGAACAATTTCGTTTTCGATAAAAGCAGCGAACAATTTGTATTTTAATAATACGTGCAAGTGTAACAGTATGATCTATGGATCAAGGAAATAACGGATAACAACGCGCGTCTGAATAAATTGTTGTTTTCCGTGAAAATAAAATAAATGTATATTATACCGTGAGTCACAAATCCCTGGAAAACAAAGAGCGAGGACTGTGTTAACTGGTCGGTTACCTACGCGCAAGTGTTTGACATTGTTGAATAAATGCATAACAGAATGGTATCACGATCCCCTAATGCCACGGAAGGACTTTCTTCCACCACGCAATCGCCTCGGTACTCAGCCACATATATATATATCTGAAATGTGAACTGCCGATATGCTTCACTTCCCCGGTTAAACTAGTACACGTTGTTGCTCGGGTAGCCCAAGTGGTTGGTGTCTAAGACTGAGAGTGGGACTAGTGTTGTAATTATATAACAACGGTGGATTGTTACAGTGTCAGGTAAACCACAGGGAAGTTCATTTCATTTGGTGGCGGATCAGTTTTTTCTTTTCGTACGCAGTCGATGCGAATGCACACTACATAGATTTGCAATTAAACCACATGGTGAAAAGACCAGCTGAACTCAGTAGCCTTGAAGGGTATACTCGAAAGTATTTCGGTGAAGTTCTACAGAAATTTTGACAGGCTCCCAGTAAACAAATTGTGACGGTGCGTCGGCGTGATTTCATCGCACGAACGTCTCAGCAATATTGAATTTAGTGTTGGACCACGTGATGAAAATTAGACCAGCTGAACTCAGTAGCCTTGATTGGCATACTCGAAAGTATTTCGGTGAAGTTCTGCAGAATTTTTGACAGGCTCCCAGTAAACGAATTACGCCGGTGCGTCGTTGTAATTCCAAAGCACGAACGTTTTAGTAATATTTAATTTAGTGTTAGGACACGTGGTAATAATTAGACCAGTTGAACTTGGTAGCCTTGAAGGATATACATAGAAAGTTAGAAAAAATTATAAGTTCACCTAGTGTTTAACCAAACTGACGCAAAACTACGACGAACAAGTGCACGAAAAATGAAGTCGTCAAAGTTCTGTCATATTCGCAGAAACCTTACCATTTTCTTTTTTTTTTTTCAAGAAAGAGATAAATCATGAAAAATATCTTGGAAGAAAATGGAAAGTGGATTATTAAAATAGTGGCTTCTACCTTTAAAATGAGTTCAAATTCATTATAGTACTGTTTTTTTGAACGAAATTATCACAGATCGAATGTTGACAATTTCTCGAGTAATTAAAATTTAGTGTTGAGATACTTTTTGGATCCACAGTACGTGAAGTTCGATGAAATTTTGTCCGGTACTTTAGAGTGTATTTCGATAAATTTTTGCGGAATTGTTTATGTGAGAAAATTGCATCAATTTTTTCGAACAATACTTTTTACATGTTCGCGTAGTAGTGTGTTTTATATTGGAGCACGTGGTTGAAAGAACACTAGCTAAACTTGATAGCATTGCAGTGTACAAGTATTTTATCGAGATTCTACAGTAATTAACTTTCTCACGAAATAAAAAAAGGGAAAATCATATCGGTGAATCATCCCCTTCTTTCACAGCTGATCCTTCATTGACACATTGTTCACATCAGTACAATGTTTCATTAAATATCAGATCACATGATAAAAATTGGATGATCATAAATCCGTGAATCATTCTGTTTATCTCACAGCTGATCTGTAATCAGATAAATAATACAAATACATTGAATGTATTAAATATCAAATTACACGATAAGAACTAGATCATTAACGTGGAAAAATTTTATCGGTGCGTCATTTTCTTGTTTTTGCATTCTATTAGTTTTCAGATAATATTTTATTCAATACGAGACTTATTTTGGTGAATTTTTGAGATTTCTAAACGAGGGAAAAATTGCGACAATTGTTTTGTTCACAGTTTTCAAGCATTTGAACAATACTTTATTTAATATTAGGCCACGTGATAAAAACTAGACAATTTCAACTATAAAGCCTCGGAGAATACACTTGACAGTATTTTAGAGGGTTTTTACAGAATTTTTCCTACCGATGTATCATTTTATTTGCTTCACGGTTTTTAAGTCTTTAAGCAATATTTTATCCAATATTAACTCATATGGTAAACAGTAAAAAATCTTTTGCCTTTACTGAATTTTTGTAGAATTTTTTGCACGTTCTAAACTTGGAAAAAATACACCTATGTCATAGTCATAGTTCTCATACAATATCTAAAATTGTTTAGACACACATTTTGCTTTCAGGCTAGTTTTCTCGTCTCGAATCTAAAGAAAATTATGTTCCTTTTGCAAACAGCTCCGTTAATATTAAATTTTATATCCTATAAACTTTTCAACATTTTCATCTACCATAATTACGTAAGACTTCGCAGGCCAGTTAGGAACTATCTAATCGCATATCGCGAAACGAACTCTGTTGCAGATTCATTTTGCAATCGGGAACCTATCGTTCGTTTACCTTCCACGGTGCATTATGTTGTGCCGCGAGATACCTTCGATTTATGCAACATTCATCGAAGAGTCTAATTTTCGTTACCGAATTGTGAATTTTTATGCATTTGTGTTGAAACTTAGAAATTTTTTAATTTTAATCTTTAATATTTATTTTTTCCACCATAATTTTAAAATTGCTAAATTTTGAGCATACAATTTAATTGTCCTATTATTTCAGAATATTTTAGAATTTTCAGTATTTTGCATATAGATATAAATGGCAAAATTAAGAAATGGGAGAGCGAGAGAATTAGAATTGTTACACAACAATTTTTTAAACAAAGAGACGTAAATATTCTTAAGAATTGGTATTTTTATTTTGCATCTCATGAGAATTAATTTTTCTTGCAAAAGAGTTTTGATTGCTAAACAAAATTTATCTCTCGCTCTGATTTTTATAAAATTATTTATGTAACTAGAAATTGGTAGTAATATTTATAGTTACTTTAGTGCACGCATTAGTTCAATTTGTGTATAGATAGACACAATTAATTTGCGAAGGTAATTGAATTTCTTGGTAAGTTATTATGCCACGACAGCTTTCGATAATTATTTAATGAAATACAAAGAATCGCGGATATACAACTGTGCTTATATAAGTGAAATGTAGAGTAAAAGTACTAGAAGCATAATGTGGTGATTGCTCGGGCAGCTCTCTGGTGCATTGTAATCGACACAAAACGATGATGAAATAATTGATCAGTTTTTTATACAATTCTGTTTAACTAATCTTGTTTTCTGGTAGTTATTTCGTTCGGTCGAATGTAGTTGTGTCGTTAGAACATTGAAGATAGAGTTGGCTTTATGCTCACACACACACACACATACAGTTTACAAATTATAGATAAATTTAATTTATCATACCATACAATTTATATAAATTTGTAGAAAGTGGATGAAAACTGGCATAAAGTTTTTATGTCCCGATTATTGTTATTATATCTTATCGAATGCAATATTAACTCATATTAGAATTTTATTATTTTATCTATATAATTCGTATGATGGTTAAAAAATTGTTAAGCACTTGTAAATCACTTTAATTTCTTATGTAAACATTTTCATACCAAAGCAATGCAAGCATACATTTATACAAACATATACTTCCTATGTTTCTGCGGTAGGATAAGGGGACCCAATTGCTGTGCTTATATTAATTATATTCACTTTTAAAGCATAATAAACATTAAAAAAGAGATATTACATTTCTTTCATTAAAAGCAGTTAATATGATATGTTACATATCACTTTTTTAATATTCTTTATGCCTTAAACATAAGTATTACTAATAATAGTCACAGTAACTGGCACCCCACAGTGCTCAGGTTGTGCATTTTTGGGACACCCCATATATCTCTTTTTTAATATTCATTATGCTTAAAGAATAAGTATAATTAACATAGGCACAGCATAGGCATAGGTATTTCTTCTTCTACACTTTTCTATCAATTCATAATAATGCTCAGGCTTGTATAAGTAATTTGCTTTTTTTATTTTCATTTCTATCAACCCAAAATCACGGTCTACCGTTTCAATATTATTATTTGATGACTGAGCAATTTTCATCCATGTCGCGCGCCATTTTCAAGTTATGTTTATATAATTTCTTTAAATTTTTGACTTAGACCACTTTCATAATTAACACTAAATCAATTCCATATAATGTTGAAATTACAACCACTATCTAATGGTTCATTTTTGACGATATCGTAAAAATTACATTGAATAAATTTGGTTTAAAATAATGTGGTGTGAAATAACTGATAAATTAATTTTTTTTTTTTTAATTTTGACTTAGACCACTTTCATAATTATGGGCACAATTGAAGAATTGTTTTGACGGGAATAGAGGTCCGACGGAGGGGGTGGGGGGGGGGGGGGCGAGCTAACGCGTGTTTTCTATCGGAGAAGCCGTAGCCCGGTAAATTAAGGACCCACTTTCGAGGCTGGCGCGAGTGAAACCGTGAACACGTTCGCTGCAATTCGCCGATTCGCGTTCCCCGGCCGAGGAGAACTCGCCTCGTCCTGGAGCGTTGCATCTTTTTCGGCTCCGTGCTCGGCGTCGTCGTCACTTTTCGCTGGTCGGCCCGGCCGAGGAGTCGAACGCGTGATCGCACGGTTCGCCCGCCTCGCTTGCTCCCGTTTCAAACGGCTCTCTCGCCTACCCAAATTTCCCTTTTCCCTTCCTCTCCCCTTCCGGTGCCAATCGACAAATCGATAATACGATTTTCGTTCGTTCGTTCGTTCGTTCGATGTCTCGTCGCGGCGAGACAGTTTCGCGCGTGAAATTTCAAAAACGATCCGCAACCGACATGAGGAATAGTATGTGATCTGTGCCGAAGGGGTGACCGATCGAGGTAATGGTCGAGGAAAGGATTCAGGAAAAGACATGGTGAATTATATGGACGTTGCTCTGCTCGGTGAGTTCATCTGTCGATTATTCTTCTGGTGGATGCTCTGGACGCGTTCTGCAGGAACATGCGGAGGCGAGCTTCATAGTTATCGCTCGCAGTCACTATCTTTTGACGGGAAATCTTTCGTCGACATTGCGAATGTGACTTTCTGGACGGATATACGGTTACTCGCAAAAATGGACCTATTCAAGCTATAGGATCAGGAACCCAATTACTGTGGGTGTACCAATTACTGTGCCTATTATTAGTTACACTTATTTTTAAAGCATAATAAATATAAAGAGAATAGTAAATATAAATAAAGAGAGATATATGAAATATACACTAACGAGCAAAACTGAGTCTACACACTATTTGAAGCAACATAACTTTTTAAAAATTACATCAAATGACTTGAATTTTATTGAGAAGTTAGAAGGATTAGCTTATTAGACGAGGTGTAAACAATTTTTGAAAAAAATTTGAATTGGTCGGAATCGCAAAAGAAATAGTAAAAGTTCAGCTTTCTTATCTGAGCCTGTATTGAAAATTTAAAGAATGTATTTGATTCGCTCGAATAAATTATATCCATGCTGAAAATTTCACCGATTAATTATTGGTTAATTCGTTTACGGGTTATAAACGATTAAAAGTGCGATTTTAAGTCGAAAATCGTTAAAAACGGCAATTTTTCCACTTTTAAGCGATTATAACTCGTAAACGAATTAACCAATATCGGTGAAATTTTCAGCATGGATATAATTTATTCGAGTGAATCAAACATATTTTTTAAATGTTCAATACAGGCTCAGATAAAAAAGCTAAAAAACCAACTTTTACTATTTCTTTTGCGATTCCGACCAATTCAAACTTTTTTCAAAAATTTTTGACACCTCGTCTAATAAACTAATCCTTCTAACTTCTCAATAAAATGCAAGTCATTTGATCTAATTTTTAAAAAGTTATGTTGCTTCAAATAGTGTAGACTCAGTTTTGCTCGTTAGTGTATATTAACTGATATTAATGGAAAAAAATTTAATATCTCATTTTTAATATTCATTCTGCTTTAAAAGTAAATATAGTTAATATTAGGCACAGTAAAGGTACCCCCACAGGAATTGGGTCCTTTATCCTAGGCTTTATTTGTTCGATTAACAAAAAACGGAACTTTTTGCAAATAAAATGTTTGTAACATTGTTACATTGTTTTCAACTACTTAAGACGATTAAAAGGGAAAAGATGTGTTCATTCAACTTTAGTTTCTTACAATTCACAAGGACTATTCTTATTGTGCAGAAAAATCCGTAATCTACTGATTGGAAAATAAGGCGATTTGTTAATCATTCATGTTGTCGCCACTATTGTCCGCAATTGTTTTGTATCGTTTTAGCTTTTTTCATCAAATTGTTTTATCAATTAATTATCGCAAACCTACGTCATGGAGTTGTATTATACAGAAAACAGATGACTAATACTGTCTATAACAAGATAGGACAAAATAATTTTTTCAAACCGTATGAACTGAAATCTCTCAACTAAAATTATTATAGAAAAAGTTATTGGATAACGTAACATAAAAATTAGTCCACTGCGATTAACGAACCGTGAATTTTTCTGTGTTTATGCGAAAAATAAATATCGAACAGTACAGTCGTTTGATAAAATATACGATGTTATTAAATTTATTTATATTTGTTTCAGATAAAATTCACTCCCGTGAATTTCAAAAAAATTGGTTTTAAAAATGCGTCGAGTGTTCACGATGACTACACGAATTGTTAAAATTACCTTCGAAGCGTAGACAAAACTCCACAAATAAACTGACGACCTCGACGGTTAAGTCTTACCTGAAACAAAAAATAGATAACATTACAATGTGAAATTTTCATCTCAAAAATGTTAAATTAAACATCGAAAATGAAATGAAGAAAAACATTAAACGGTATTTTAAAATGATTTTTCCCTCAGAAAAAATATAAAAGAAAACAAAAATAAAAATTTCTCTTTGAAGAATCGATTTCATGATTTCGGTTTTATGTATGACGAATACAGATCGTTAGAAAATGGTAAAAGCTGATTTTTGGAACATATAGTGCAAGTTCGTGTCACTTTGAACTTGCTGAAAGCGTTCACGCGAAAAATAGATTTCTATTTTCATGTCTATAGAAAATCTTTCAGAAGCAAGTAGAATAGGCACCCAGACTTGGATCATTTATTTCCAGACCAGGCTTTATATGCATCTACCACCCACGTTCTGTTAGTAGTCACGTGTGCCGCACGTGTCACAATCAACAATTTATCCTTTCGCACTCGCAGCGATTTTAACACTTTAAATTCGCACATGTTTTTCAAAACTACCGTCGAACGCAATTTTGTTGAGTCACATTCTATAATTTTCCTCGCTAGGTTCGCGGGCAATTAACAACGCTCCCGTATTACGCTGTGCAATAAATTTTAATTGTTCTACATTTTTAGCGTTGAACAACGTTTCCGAATACAAATGTGTGCAAATTTTGTTTTGGTTGTCTTGCGCGGTTCTCGAGGATATGGATTTAGACGGTAAAATGATAAATCATCAACGTTGGTACTCTTATCAGAACGAAACGATACAATTCAATATTCAATTCTGAGAACAGAAACGTGCATCAGCAATGAATTATTCTGTTCAAATATTATTTTCAATGAAAGTGCAAAATGACGTCTGGAACGTGACAATGTTTGCAAATATTTTTCCGTGCGACGCGTATCGCGACACTATCGTTTGTATTTTCAAGACGAAACGTGATTTGATAACTTCTATCGACGTCATCCTCTTTCGCACGAAGTAATTAAATATTCATTTTTCTATTTTATTTAATGCTTTTAGTTGGTAAAATAAATTTGAACTTAGTCGTTGTTTGAACATGCTACCGTACAAATAATGCAACATGAAGCTACGGTGGACTTATTAAAAAATGTCCACAGAATAATACTGTACAGGTTAGGCCTGTACGAGTGTTGCGGTTGTAGCGGAAAACATCTGCAAAGTTGCAAATTCGCAAACTCGCGTTTTCTCTTTCTTACAGTGTAATAAAAGATTCGAGTGATAATCATTAATCACCCGGCACATCCGTGAGCTCTCGGCATCAATTTGCATGACGCGTGCTTTGCCCGAATGGTTCAGTGACTGGGATGACGTCATATCGCTACTCTTTCTCCGGAAGAGAGCGACCGGTCTCCGCCGCGTGCTACGAGATCCTTAATTAGCGTGTCTAGTGTCTACCGTCTAGTGTCTAGTGTAGCCGCGGCTTTGAACGCCAATTCACAGCGGAAGAACTGGATGAATCGTTATTCCGAGCTGTCGGCGAGCCTTTGCTCTCCGCGGATCTGGAGAGCTCGAAATAGAAAATAGTGAACAGATTATTTGATTTTTAAAGCATACCTATAATCATGCTAATCAATTGTTTTATTTATTAGAAAAAGGTTTTGAAATACCATTTAACACTTTGCACTCGAATGGGGACTGTAAGGCGCCACTAATAATTACTGTATCATTATTCAAAATATTTTTTACATTGTTAAATTTGTTCGCATTTAATAAATTGCTGAACATTTCAGTATTGTACCAGTAAATCCCACCATTTTCGTATGCATAACATGAAAAAAATATACAGAAGGGAAATATTCTAGGTCGGATGAAATGTTTCAGTTTGGAGTTAAAATACCTTCGAGTGTAAAGAGTTAAAAATAGCATTCTATTTCGAAAATATTGAAAATAGTGAGACCTATTTTGTAGGACTGTGTAAAATAGTATTTCAAATGGTTGATAGTAAGTTCAACTTTTCTGATATTTTGTTGCGTGTAATGTTATTGAGTCATTGCCGTCTGTTTATCAGCATGTTACATGCAAATATACTATTTGCTCAACTTATTTTCATTGTAAGGAAATGTTTGAAATACATATTTGAAATACGACATTAAAATATTTTATGGTATGTGTCTGGATATCATAATAAAAATATTTAATTTGCCGAAATTTTTCGTTCTATTTAAAGGAGTATTTTATTTGAATCACATTAAATTATACTATTTAGAATAGTATTTAAATATTTTCTCTCTCCATGCAGGCACACAGGTTTTTCTTAACGCTAGGTTCACGGAGCACTAAAAGTGACTATTTTTCATTGCTTTATAAAAATAACAGGAGCGCATCTGTCCAAATTTTTAGCCGGGGAAATGTTGAGTAATTCCTCATGGATGCATCTTTACAATCTTGATGATAGTAAATTAAAACTATCCGAAGCCCGTAAACCTAGTGTTAATTAAATGGAAAAATAAAATACTTTGTTTTCTTTTTTTTTTATTCTGCGTTATTCATAAATCAGCAATATTAGAAACCAAAATGAAGTCGGAGAAAAGCAACATTTCCGTAATGATTAACTTAAATTAACATTTGGTTGAATGATTTTAAGAAATCGCAAGGTGTTATTCATTAATTAACAATTTTAGGAACCAAAATGAAGTGAGAGTAACCAACATTTCCGTAATGATTAAATTAAATTAACGTTTGGTTACATGATTTTGAGAAATCGCAGTGTCTATCGTACGCAGTGAAAATTACTAATGAAAATTTGGAACTGTAGCAAATATGGCCTAAACAATCTGGGATATCGTCGTAGCAAATATTTATGCAAAATAAAAATCTTGTGCATGAATTTTAAGAAACAGAGGCTACATAAAAATTTCTTTTTTCTTATAATAATTTTTATAACTTGAAAACAATCCGTTGATGTTCTTAAATTCCCTTAACATTATTTTTCTTACTGTTCATCTTAAGAAATAATCAAAAATAATTTTAATTTAAGGGGTTTTATTAGGGACCGACATTTTACTGTGATAATTCTTCTTCCTTTCTTTTTGTTATTATAGATTATAAATTTTGGTACAGTAAATTACGAAAATTTCCTCCAAGTTGCTCTAAAAGACCCAAAAAGGCTCTTCCTTAAACAAAAAAGTGTGCGCACTACTATATAATAAAGCTCGACAGTTCCGAGCGTCCAAAATGGCGGCTTTCTTTTACGTGTTTTCATAGATACACATGTTTTTATGTTTTACAGATTATTTTACGTATTTGTTATAAAATAAGTCTGATATAGTGGTTCGAAGAAATAAGGATACAAAATTACATTTTCAATATAAATTGAATGAAGCAGCTCAGTCATTAGAAACAAAACTTCAAACGCGTTTTGCCCGTAACTACTTTCCTTTGCATTGTGACCCTGAAAACTCTGGGTACGCTTAACTAATTAACTTCAACTTCTACACGCTGCTTTCCAATTATGTACATCCTGCATCGATTAACGAAGAGCCTTTTTTTAAACCTAATTGGTTATTGTTTAGGTATAAAGAATAAGAGCAGACTTCCTCTTCGAAGTATCACATCAATTTTATCAAAATAATTGAATGTTCATTAAATACAATTTTGTATTCAATGTAAAAAAGAACAGAGGACAAGAAAAGGACATTTTTATTAAATACAATATTTATTGTATTTACATCATAATTTTGTACCGATAATCTTTTGTATTTTGTATTTGTAATTAAACTAATTTATGAAATAATTATTAAATACAATAAATATAAGATTATATCTTCATTAAACACAATGGATACCAATTACTTAATCAACGCAATAAATATTGCGATCTTATCAGTATTATTCAAAAAGTCTGAAAATCCTGTGTTTTGATAGTGTTCGATAAAAATATGGTCGTCTAAAGACCCTAACCGTTCCAAACACACCGATGCCCCTATACACAAGTAGTAGACAAAAAAATTGCATCATCGCTTAAAAAAACAATCTTTCGACATTTAAGTAAATTGGATCCATGATAGTTGCACTAAATTCTCTTAACATACGCTTCTACCAATTCTGTGCAATCTGATGTAATAATGTTGCAACTTGCGCAGATAATTATGCGGGATTGGCTAAACAAATACAAAACACTGTTACTTTCAATACGACAGAATTTCTACGACTAATTCAATACCTTATTTTTTATCATTATTATCCAATATATTTTTTATCGTTATTATGTTATTATAGTTTATTTTATTACATTATTATAATTCGTTTATTTCGTACTTGTATCCTCGTTAATTATATAGAGGAATTTTAAGATGTCTAATTCGATTTCAAATAACCATTAACCATTAAACATAAAATGAACCAACCATTTTTCATTAGCCATAAGATGAAATTTTACTTTTCGAACCGAGGCAAAAGTTATGCTAACGTTCGCTATGACAACCCCGTTAACGTCGTAAGCACGTGATTATATTATCCAATGATAAAAAGCATTGTTTAGGACTTCATGTAGGATTGCCGATCGAATTAAATCGATGACTATCAGTAATCGCACGTTTCAACGTAATTACAGCAATTCGACTTGTAGGTTTATCGATCGATCGATCGATGCTATCGACAGCGATTGGGGAAGGGGGGCTGGTTCTTTCGTTATTTTCAATAATAGCCTGGTTTCCGCGCGATCTAGACGCCCAAACAACCGAGTACACGTTGCTCTCTCACTTTCCAAATTCCTGTTCCTACGAGCATTTTATATCTACTGCCGAACACGACTACGATTCAGTTTTCATTTCTGCTCACAGAGAAACTGCAGTTCGGGTCATTTGGTTCCGTATGCACTTTCACGTCGAAACGATCTCGCGTTGCTTCGAGTGTATTGTACTGTTTCTGTTATCTCCCGTTTAGCTACGGCATAAAGCCGATACGTTAACCAATCGCGACGATCGCAACTTATCACTTGAGTGTGCAGTGACCGTTAATCACTTATATAATGTCAAATTATTCGACTGTTCCAACAGTTCAGCCTTCAAATTTCTAGCTGTTCGAATTCTTTAGTCATTTCTTCGAACCGTAATGAATTTATTACAGGAGAACTAAATGGCACTGAGCTGAAATACTTTTTGCCATGTATTCGGGCATGATTCGGTATTATGTAAAAACTTTTGTTGCGTACTGGTTTCAATGCTTGATCTACCAAAAGTCTATTAATATGCTGGGAGACTGTACTGTAAAATACAGCTTGCATATATCTTAAGAGATCTCACCACCGTGTTTGGTAAAAGAATACATTTTTCTTTGCATTATTGTAAAGTTTAGAATTTCAAAAAATTTTAATCCCGAAGGATTTCGCCAGTCTCGCGATTGATTCGACTGTTTCGGCGAAAAACGATACGAGAAAGCTAAATAACAAAGCAGGGTAAAATATTATTTCCAATCCATATTATTTTAGACACGAGATTTATGAAAATCTAATATTTCATTCACGAGAACAATTTTATAAAAATAAAATTGGAAGTAGTATTTTATTTGAAGATCACTCGAAATAAAATATGTAGAAACATTTGTTAAAGAGTTTGAAATTTATATATCGTACAGTTCCTCCAAAAATCTAATAGATAATCTAACTAGATAACTTTTACCTAATTTTTCATCCGCCACCAAAAGAAATGTCTAAACAACTCTAGAATTATCAGATTGAAGTTATTAGAAGAAATCCTTAACTGTAAAGGATGGATTTATTAAATGTATTAAGTAGGCAATCACCGGTAGGTAATGTGATGTACCTTATAACTAGACTGCGGAGTTTTATGCAGAATAAAAATTTTCTAAGCCCATTGTGATTTCAATCATTTTAATAAGTCGAAAAAAGTGTAATAATATGCTCGGATACTTCCAATATATTCACCGTTTTCCATTTCATTTATATATTTTCGTCATGAATGCATAAAATTCGTAATCTAGTCATTATAGCCGGTGTTGACTTAACGAGTGTTACGTACACATGCGAGCACCACTCAATTGCAGTAGGGAGGGGGCTGGAGTGGGCAGCAAGTTAATCTTGTTGTTCTAACAAGCAAAACTACTCGTTTCTGTTCGCAGGTGACACTGGCCCCTAATTGGATAAAATGCGAGTACATATCTTGTTCTTCAGTTTGGTGCAATTGGTGTTTGCGTTCCAACACCCCTTTACGGTAAATACACTTATTTGTTTATTGCGTTGGTAACGGATAGGCGGTCATTTTAGTCACATTACATTGTTTAGGGTAACTTAAGCGAAGGGTAATTATGTAGAAAACTATAAGATGGAGGCTCTTCATAGATTGTAGTTACCAAACTGCGGATGTTTATGCAATTTTCAATTTTTTTAGACAAATTTTAAGGAAGTGTTTCTTGTTATTCATGAAAGATTAATAGTCTTTCAATCTCAGAAACGAATCGCGAGGTACAAGGTCACCTCAAGGTGACTTTTATATTTCCATAAAGAATCAAAACAGAAAAATACTAAATTACAGTGATTTCTCTATGTATGTCGCCAAGACCTGCATGATAAACGTCGCGGAATTATCCCCACTATCGCTGGGTATACCCCGTGAGGGGCCGTGAAGCTCGAGAGGCCTCGAAGAGTGTAAACATAACACGGCTCGAGTGTTTCTCCTGGACGATACATGACACTGGCAAGACCCGTGTTGTTGACATATATCGAGAATTCACTGTATTACGTTGTACGCTACCCTCAAAACCACGCGACTTTCGTTTCAAAGGTGGCATACTTAGCCGAATCACTCTGTATGACTGCAACCCGGTTTTACTGACCTAGCTTAAGTCGAACGCAAACATAACCTAGACCCCCATGTTACAGCGAATTACTTGCTCGGATCTATCCCAAGCGTTTTGTGGCTAGAGAAAAACTTTGTTCATATCGGTACTGATAATGTAATTGCGTAAATCGTAAACCAGCTGTAGTTTAACACGAAGATTAGGTAAGGTCTGGGTTAGACAGATTACGCTAATCACAATAGATAACGTCATAACCATGTTGATGTCTATTGGGTTCAATGCAGACAGGATATCGCATTTGAAGTGAACCACGAAATTATCTGCTAAGCTATTGTTATAGTATATAGTTATAGACAAAAATGTTTCAATTAAAACCTATTATTTTTTTTTTAAAGAGGACATATAAAAGCTTTCCTTCATTGAACGTTCTTAAAGTTGCTCCGCGTACATCAGTAGGACACCATTTATATGAACCAAAATACTCAAAATAATATTTAAAAGTAATGCTAATGTAAATAATGTAATAGTGTGTAATATGTAATCGTGACACAAATAATATTAATATAATATTAGATATAACAATCTAGATATTTGTTAACTAGTTTTCACCTGGCCAGCCGGACACCAATAAGGAAACAGCAGGATGTTGTTCATGCAACTTCAAAGACACATACTACATGGACGCAAAATGTGGTGCAACGACTCCATTTATGAATCTGGTTCAAAAAACCATGACAGCTAGATGCGATGTTTCGAGTCCATGCAACAGGCTTGGAAAGGAGACGGTGCCTCAAGAATGGTACGATTTACTTTCAATTGACTTCCATTTTAACCAACAAAAAAAAAATCTAATATTCATTCTATACTAGATAGTCGATAAATCCAGTATACTCAATTGTTCTCTGCTTTACGTACATTTATTCATTTTCCTCCACCTGTAGAATGCCCCAACAAGAAATACTATTCAATCAATGATAAAATCGTACAAGCACCAAGGTCACGCATTTTTGCGAATTCTGCTCTTAAAGATTTGACGAAATTACAGGTTCGACTTCATCATAGTTGGCGCCGGTCAAGCCGGGCCAATAATCGCCAGGAGATTGAGCGACATTCCATGGTGGAAGGTGCTGCTAATCGAGGCAGGCCCGGAAGAACCGACGATGACTGCCATCCCAGGCCTGGCATTTCATGCAGTCAACTCGACTCTAGACTGGAAATTGAAAACCGAACCTACGCAGCCCCATCCGACTGCTTGTTTAGGTACACTGCTCGTATTTTACAGTTTCTCTACATCCAAACTAAATTGAAAAATGTCCCAAAAGATTCAGCCCTGAAGACCACCTAGCCGTCTTAGAATGTTATTTAAACATAACTTTACACAATATTTGAAATCTAGTAAAAAAGACACAACTGCCACAACAACGTAAGCGTGGTCGTCTGATAACCTCAATACAGAGCCAGGAATTTTTAAAAAATCGATTTTGCAGTAAAAAATTCGGAAAAAATTCACGGTCGTGTGTACTATCAGGTAGAATGTTCATGAATTTTTTCGTAACATTTTCTTAAGCAGAACGTCAGAAATAGGGTATAATTCATTAAACAGTGCTTACCCTGTAGCTACCCTTCTGGTAGGGGTACCGACTTGAAACTTGCCACAGAGGGTATTCTTCGAGGGTCCTATCGAATGGTATGAAGAAAGATCAATTTGGTTTGAGGGTAGACACCCTGGTACCCTTTGGTTTGGTTTGGTTTGACCCCCTTATTCGGCTATACCCTATCTTGACATCTTCGGATGGTATGCTGATCTCTCGTTATCAAATTGCAACAGGATCAGTTTGAGTGTCTACTGCACTATAACATAATTTCTCCCACCAGAAACTTTCGGGGCATGCAGCTGGCCCCGCGGCAAGATGGTGTCCGGCACCAGCGGTCTTCACGGTATGATGTACGTCCGGGGACATCCGGAAGTGTACAACAGCTGGGCAAGGAACGGTGCCTTGGGCTGGTCCTACGACGAGATAACGCACTACTTTGAGCGCGCCGAAAACCCTATCAGACAGGAAATCCTCTCCGACAAGCCCAGAACGGTCCCGGTCCCCGGTCCAATGAAAATCGAGTATTTCCGGGACAAGCCTGCATTCGCTGACGAAGTCCTGAAGGCTGCTGATGAGCTAGGCTACAGGACGGCCATGTTGAAAGAGTACACGCAAACAGGGTTCATGGTGGCTCCCATGACGACGCAGAATGGGATGCGAGGCACCACATCTAGGAACTATTTGAGGCCGGTTAAGGACAGGAGGAATTTGAAGGTCCTGATAAATGCGCACGTGACGAGGATTCTGTTGAATCAGGGGCAGAGCAAGGCTTATGGCGTCGAGCTGGTGGATAAAGATGGCTACCGGAGGATCGTCAAGGCCAATAAAGAGATCATCCTGTCGGCTGGAGCTATAGGGTCGCCGCACATACTTCTGAACTCAGGGATTGGACCAAAAGAGGATTTGATCAAGCAGGGTGTGTTGATATTAGCTTATTCTTAATGCCTAGAAGACGTTTTTGACAATTATAGTGGTGCTTAGACCCATTTGGCCGGTTATGTACGAATAAGGATAACAGTTCCAGCTCATTAGCTCAGCATAATTATAGCATAATTGTTCGCAGGTTTGAACGTCATCAAGGACCTTCCTGTGGGCAAGAATCTGCACAATCACGTGTCGATTGGCATCCACTATAGCATTAAGGACACTGACTATGAAGCAATGACTATGAGCAGCGTGAACGAGTTCTTGGATACTCGCACCGGTCCCCTAACCAGCACTGGACTGACTCAAGTGACTGCGTTTTTCGAAAGCAGCTTTGCTGTCGCTGGTATTCCTGATATTCAGGTTTTCTTTGATGGATTTTCCCCGAAGTGTCCAAGGACTGGGCTGCCATATGAGTGCTTGAATGGAGCGCTGGCTCTCTGTTCGGGTAGGAGGGAGATCATAATGAGGCCCACCGCGGTCATCGTAGCTAGCAAAGGATACCTGAAGCTGCAGTCTGCGGATCCTATGGTGCCGCCACTACTTTATCCGAATTATTTCACCGATCCGAAAGATTTGAAGGTACTGATCGAGGGCATTAAGAAGTCGAATCAGCTTGTCAATACCCAAGCCATGAAGAACTGGGATTTGAGGATGGAGCCTGTGATTCATTCGCTTTGCACCGAGTAAGAATCACTTGATTTTGAATTAATCGATTGGATTTGTGTTTCTCATTATAAAGAGGGGGACACTCCAAGGTGAGGTGAAGGTCAACTTTCTTTTTTTAAATGGAATGATATGTTTTTTTATCCACCATCAAATAGTGCGTTTCAAGACGAGTTCAATGACCTATGACTCGAAGTCGTTCAAGGTCAAACTTGCAGATAAATGAAATAAAACGATCAAACCTTTTCTGCATTTCCCTGCAAGTTTGACCTTGGACACCCTCGAGTCATGGGTCATTGAACTCATCTTAAAACGTACTATTTGATGGTGGACAAAAAAAGACATATCATTCCATATAAAAAAGGAAAGTTGAGCTTCACTTCACCTTGGAGTACAATGGTGTAGTTCGCTTTATAATTTGAAACAGTTGGGTGCGTTTAAATAATTTTGTGGCAAATTCTGTACCTACAATCAGTTTTATTGTTGATGCAGCTACCACTTCGCCAGCGACGCGTACTGGGAATGCTACATAAGAGCTGCCACAGGGCCCGAGAACCATCAAGCAGGCAGTTGCAAAATGGGTGGCTATAACGATCCAACGGCAGTGGTGGACCCAGAACTACGAGTCCGTGGTGTGACGAACATTAGGGTCGCCGATGCGTCAGTGTTCCCAATTGTGCCAAACAGTAACCCAATCGCTGCCATCATGATGACAGCCGAGAAGGCGGCTGACATGATCAGGCACACGTGGACGAAATCGTGAACCCTGACAGTCTGATCATTAGGACAATAGAATAAAGACTATTCTTTCGAAATGTGACAATAATTTTACTTAAAATTATTCATTATTAGGATAAGTTTGTTTACATTCGTAGGACTACGGATCTTCATGCATTTTTGAATCCCAAACATCGTCAAACATAATCAAATTTTGTACATATTCATGTCAGTTTTGTAGTCGTTGCATAATTATTCGTAGTTCGATTATTATTGCTTCTCACGGATTATTAATACACAGGAAGTGAACATTTTTATTGTACGGCTCGGCGAGCTTCGTTGACGGAATATACCGGGTGTCCTGTTACGGCCTCGAAATTCTTCCTTTGTTTAACATTATGTCGAAAATAAGTTTGAAACGAGTGTTGGAAAGGTCCAGTTTTAACGGTCAGTTTATATAATTACAGCTGTAAACTATTACGCTGATAATTATATCATTACAATTAATTCCGATAGCTAATATGCGAGATTCTTTTGTCTACGTTCTAGGTCACTTCAAGGTTACAGTCTACTAAATCATTAAATACTTTTAATTAAATACGCTTTTTAGAGTGTATAAGAATTACAAAATGATCATCGACAAAGGAGAAATTTGGATATTCGCGTTTCTGGTCAGATACCGCGTGCAATATTTTTATTTCAGCTCAATTTGCATCGTATTTAATGTTAAGTTATTGTTAGACAGTGGATTTCCATTCAAATTCACTAATACAATCTAGAATAGACAAAAAATACAAAAAAAAATATTGAATCTACGCAGTATATTTTTATTACCGTCACGTAATACCCAAGGTCAAAATGGGTCAACGTCCTATAATATCATGACCTTCGTGTAACAAAAATGCACGAAAACAGATATCAAAGTCATGAAGATTGTATAATAATTACACTGGGGACCTGTACGCAAAATAAAAAGTTTCTGCATGGATTGTGAGATTCAGGAGTTAAACAGAAATGTACATATTTCATTAATAATTTTGATATATTAAAAATAATATATGAACATTCTTAACGTTTTTTAATTGTTCTACTATTTCAAATTGCACATACTCGCGTGACGGTACTAAAAATAAACGATCTAATGTAATCGTGAGAGACTTTAAAAAAAATTTTGTTCTTACCATAATGCTTACTACTCTAAAATGTCTTCCGTTAATATTTTTTTCGATTGTCAATAAATAAGATATTCAAAGCGGAATGTAAGCGTATGCTGCGCATGACGTACTGTCGCATGTTTTATCTGTGCATTATACTCATCGAGATATGTCATATTCAATATCGTTTTCATATTTATAACATTCAACGAACGAAATATCTATGCTAAATCGAATGGTTTGAAGGATACGGTGCTAATACCGAATGCAAAGTCGCACAAACAGTGTCGGAAAATTTGGAAAATAATCTCTAATTAAAAAAAAAATTTCTGAAAATTTAAATTACTCGTACAGATACTGCATTTACATTTGAAATGAAATGTACAATAAAATAGTGTGAAGTGATGATTTGTATTGTAACGTTGTGCTTTTTCGCCGCCTAGGAAAGCGGGAAATCGGACAACTCTGATTTCTCTATATATGTCGCCAACGCCTGGACGATAAGCGTCACGGAACTATCCCTACTACCGCGGGGTATACCCCGTGAGGGACCGTGTAACTCGAGAGGCCTCGGACGCCGTGAACATAACACAGTTAGTGTATGTCTCCTGCACGATACACGACGCTGACAAGACCCGTGTTGTTGACATATATCGAGAATTCACTGTATCAAACTGACTCTGAGAATTCACTGAATCAAAATGGATCACTGTGTTGACTTACCGTTTCCGTGGATCGGCAGGACCTCCACCTAGATTCCTCCTCGCGGGCACGAGCTGGGGCCGCTTCGATTTTAGGTATGTTTAGGTATGTCCTTCGCGACACGGGAGCACTACGGTACGCTACTATGTGTTTTGCGAACGACAAGCGACGAGAGCCAACACAACAGTGACTCTTCGATTTTCAATAACACGACGCGTCGATCCTTATTACCCCCACCCTACGCCTTATCTGCGCCTAATGGGGCGAGCTTTGCACGCGAAATCCTAAATTGCAGGACCGTACCCTCCTCGGGCTCCGGACCACATCGCAAAAAGCCATAACGGCCGCGCCTCGCGACCGGGGAGGTTCGAAACCTCATTACCCCCCCCCCCCCATTTTTGGGAGGGATGAGAACCGCGAAAGTAGCATAGTGGGGCAAACTGACAAAGTTTGTGTCAAAATAAAAGAACTTTTGGCAGAAATGAGATTGAGCGATGATTTTTGTTTTTAAATTAAAGTTGAAATATTGCAGAGTAAGAGAAAAATAGAGAAATTACGGTACGAACGTTTTTTAACTTTGAAAATCTGTGTTAAACTTGGCAAACAACACGTTTAAAGGTCAGTCGATTGGTGGCGAGTACTCTTGTTCAGATAATTACCAAGATTTTTAACAAATTCGTGCTTTAATAAGTTTAGGTCACCTCAAGACGAATCAACGACCTATTGCATGACGACCTGAAAATGACCTTGATATTTCAAATTTTGATTCGATCAACTTTAATCGTTGATTAGGAAAATTATTTCCATTTCTATTAATGTACAATAATGCAGAATGCAAGTGCTATTATTTTTGGACCTTGATAATTTTTAATATGTAATTCAGCTGAAATAAAATGACCTCGAATTTTAATTATTATATTAGGTTGTCCCAAAAGTTCGGTTTCGTGTTCTGTTAATGCACCCACATGCAAAATTGGAATAGTTTTTGAAATGAACGAATAACACAGTTGCTTGAATGAAAACTTATGGAACAATAGAGCATTAGCAGAAATATGTTATATTAGAAACGATATTTTGTTTTAAAACTAATATTAGAAATGACGTCAGTTGCATTAATATTGAGTCGGTTTCTTATCTTCTCGTAGATTACCTTGCCGAAAACAATAGTTTCTAACGAATATCTCTATCGAATTTTATACACATCTGTGTGTCAATAGATATAAGAACAGATAAAGCTGTGTATGCGAGTCAATGCGTAACCGAAATGCCAGTATAATGATAAGAGCGTTATCAGAAAATAGTATTTCCCATTCAGAACGTATACAGAATAAACCAACAACAATTGCTAAATAATTATTGTAAAGTTTTTGCAAAATTAATGTAAACAGTACCAAATTAAATTAGTGTAAATAGTACCAAATTAAATTTTTTTCTTGAACCACCGGATCTAGAAGAATCATAAGGAAGATTCATCGAATGATCATGACAAGTCAGAATTACAAAAAAAATTTTTTGCATGATAAAATTCGAAATGGGATGAACTGATATACGGTAAACCATGGAAGCTACAACAAATAGCGTAGGAATATAGTAAAAAGATCACTCGAATACAAGTGCTGAATGAAGTATTCTTCGAATTCGATATCAATTTATAAACAAGACATAGGAGTGCCACATTTGCACGGTATTTGTGGGAACCACCTTTTCAGCGTATAATGTGTCAGCTGATAACAGCAGATACCAAAAAGCAATTCGAATAAAAATTTCAAAAGGCCGGAAATTTAACTTAAATTTAAAAATATGAAAAAATTATATACACAAAGCTTGCATGGTGTAGAGGGGGAAATATTATGATGCAAACATTTTTGATATGGGTGAAGGCGTTCCGGAGATTTATGTTTATTGTCTTCTGATAAATAGCTGTCATTTTCGTTATGGTACGGTGTGTTTACACAAAGATGTAAATATGAACATTAATTATTGTTGACTAAACTTCATTTTTATCTGTTTCCACTAACTGTCCACTTGTTTTTGTCCCCGACTGTATATCGAGAATTCATTGTATCACGTTTAGAAACTCGTCCGAGTATACCACGTTCGAAATAAATCGGTTCCCGAGGTGTAACAATATTCTGCTTTCGAAGAGTGAAATAAAAATGATCTAAAGAACATAATAAAACGCGACGTTCGTATTCAAAATCTCTGTCAACTGTTCGAGGCGCATTTTTACCGAACAAAAGTTCAGGGTCCTAGACCCCAAGTGAAAATTCACAATAGAAGCCTATTCGAATTATGTATATTAACCGAAGGGTATTCAAAACGCCCGCCTCGTGTTCGACAAAAACTACATTTCTCATGTAAAACATATTCCCAAGTATGGAAGTCTATTTAAATTGGTTCTCGTAACAACTTCGTGACATTCTCGTTCCTGAAGGTCAACGCATGCCGCGGCAAGTTAAATGAAAAATTCGTCTGCCACAACAATATCGAATTGCCTTTATACGTTTTCCATTTCACGTATCGTTTACACGAGCAAGGAAAACAAACAGGAAGATACCGCAGCAGTCGTCAGGTAAGAAACGGAATAAAACGCATGAATTTTTATACTACCGTTTACAGAAGCTGTCACCGTAATCTTCCGTTCGTTATTCACCTTGTCTTCCATTATGCGCTTCGATAATAATCAATAAGGCAGGCTGTTATGAATTCTAATGCGCAGAACGCGAACTCCAAATCATTTTCTTCTGTGATTCTTGGTTTTTGAAAAATTCAATTTTCACGAAAAGTCTTCCAATTTTTAAAGACAGAAAGCGTTTTCAGCTTCAAGAATTTTTGATGCTCTAACTGCAGAAGCTACACAAGTGTTATATATATATATATATTTATTTATTGTTTTGGTTCTTTTTAATTTTAAAAAGTTTTTTTCAGTTTAAGTAAAAATATTTAAACATGTTCATCACAAGACTTACAGGACCCGTCGAAATGACGGGTTCTAATATTTTGAATTGACGATTATTGACATTGTACCACTGTTGTACCACACGGTACCAAAGTTTTTATATTAAATGGTTAAACTTTATATTAAACTTTTTATATTCCGAGCTCTTGCGATTGCAGCACAAAAATTTCATTGTACGTCTGGGAAATTACATTCGATATCGGCCAATAATGTGACAAATCATTGTTTGTCGTATAAAGAAAATTATATAATCGTCGTTGGTTTTATTGAATAATGGATCTGCTGAGATGATGAGATGCTGATACGATTTTGTGCATTGTCAGTGTTGTTAGAAATCGAGATAATCGAGGTTTTTTATTTCGGCGAAATAAAAAAAGGCGCAAAGGTAAATCGACGAAGACAGAGATTAGATAAATAAAGTCCGAACAAGTTATAACAGGGACACATCTGTCGTCATACTTTCAAATGGAGTGAACACCTTCGACATGGCGGGTTCGTTTCGTGCAGTCCCGGAAGAGACGCTGAGTTAGACGGTCGCAGACGAATGCCATAATTTGAGATCGGTTTCGTGGATTAGGTTGGTGCGAGTCAAACTGGATTTTCCGACAGATTGTTTAATTTGTGATTTTCGCGCTACGCAGAATCTCTGCAAAATATTTGTGTCATTCTACTCTCACATTTAGAATTCAGTGCCGAATGTGAAGAGTGTGGGGATGCCAATTACTGTGCCTATATTAATTATACTTATTTCCAAAGTATAATGAATATTAAAAAAGAGATACAGTGACGAGCAAAAGTGTAAACACACTTCGTTAGTTTTACATAAAACGTGGTAATACAACCTAATTTTCAATTGAATGATAATGCTTAGGTAATAATAATTATGTGGTGAATTTGATAAAACAAAACATAACAGTTTATGTTACATAATATATTCAGACGTCGTACAGTGAGGTATTAGACCCGAATCAAATAAGTAAATATAATCCAAACTATGCAGTGATTACAATAGTCAGTACAGTAGTTGCTTATTGTCTATACGATTTCCTTCAATGGAAAAATATTCAAAATTCCGGTCTCCAGAATTTATACTCCTCACGAACCATTCAGATGCATTAGAAACCGTATAAATTCCCACAGAAAAGAAAGTTTTCAACGGGCTGTAATTAATTATATTCATGTTTAAATTATACTTGTATATACAACATTATCATCAACTAAAAATATAATATTAATTTATAAAGTAACTTAATTTACAAGTTCGTATTACTTTTAATTATAGAAAGATGATAGTTTTACAGGTTCGTCATCGATTTTCAGACCACACAACATGGAGGCCTGCATGGCAGCAAGTTGCAGTGCCGCGCTTTCGCCGCTGCCATCTTCTCTCTTCTCGCAGTTAATCAACGTGCTTCTGTTCTCGCAATGCGCTTTAGACCGTGGCTCTGATTATCCAGTGGATCGCTCAATAGATATTCTATCCTCGAAAAAAGAATTTGATTTTGTGATTGTTGGGGGCGGGTCTGCAGGCTCTGTGCTAGCCCGGCGACTGTCGGAGATAGATGACTGGGATGTTCTGTTGATCGAAGCAGGGGAGGATGCTAGTCCTATGAGTGAAGTCCCTGGGTTTCTAACGATGCTTCCTGACACTGCTGAGGATTATGCTTACAAGGTATAAACAGTACATTTGTTGGACAATGAAAATTTGTTGGAAAAATATGGTATCCTCTTTTGGATTAACGCGTAGATACTGCTGCTGACCATATTCAGACAGAAACCATATTTGCTGTCCCTGTTAGGCCACTGACTATAGTTTCCCCATTGTCCCCACTAGATTACTGACCATAGTTTTAATTATTCTCACTGGATCATTGACCAGAGTTTCTGTTTGCCTCGCTAGGTCATTGACCAGAATTTCTGTTAGCCTCACTAGGTCTTTAACAATAGTTACTAGTTTGGTTAATAGTTTTATAATTGTTTTTTCTGTGCCATTAACCACGGTATCTGCTGTCCGCGTTAGGTCACTGAACATAGTATTTAATTGGTCTCGCTGGGTCACTGACCATAGTATTTAATTGATTTCGCTGGGTCACTGACCATAGTATTTAGTTGGTCTCGCTGGGTCACTGACCATAGTATTTAATTGGTCTCGCTGGGTCACTGACCATAGTATTTAATTGGTCTCGCTGGGTCACTGACCATAGTATTTAATTGGTCTCGCTGGGTCACTGACCATAGTATTTAATTGGTTTCGCTGGGTCACTGACCATCTTTCACTACCCCCACTAGGTCACTGACCTTTCCCACTATTCTTGGTATATCACTATCCACATCTTTCACTGTCCTTGTTCGGTCACTCACAATTGTGTTCGCTATCCTCACTAACTTTCTGACTCACAAAAGTTCAAATCCACAAAATTAACGATAATTCGTGATCATTATAAACAAGACGGTTCCAGTGGTTCCTTGTCAAAACATCCACCGTCGTACAAAACCCTGCAGTTTAAAAATATATGGAAAGATTACTTCCGCAAATCTCCAACACTATAAACTACCACTTCATCAAGTCTCCCTGGTAACTGATCTGTTTTTCAAAAGAAAACATGTGAAATACGCCTACAGTTATAATAGCTTCCCACTCCACTCGTGTGTTGCAAGTCCAAAGTAATTCGGAGGGGGTGAGTAGTTTGAATTGGTATGAACGTATTTCACATGTCTTATTAGGGGCAATTAGACCATGACACCAAAACCCTTTTCCCTAGACCGAACTCCAAGCTGGCTTCTGCCAAGGCCACAAGAACAAGCGCTGCAAATGGCGTAAGGGCAAGGCTCTAGGCGGCAGTTCGGTGATAAATGCCATGCTGCACGTATTTGGCAACGACAGAGACTACAACCAATGGCAGGAGCAAGGTAACGAAGGATGGGACTACGAAAACATGCTCCGCTACCTCCGAAAGTCAACCAACTGTCCAGCAGAGTACATAGCCAAGTTTGGGGTCAGACACTGCGGAGCGAACGGTCCAATGAGCATCAGAAGTTACAACTACTCTGAAACAATGCAGCAAGAAGTTCTTCTAGATGGCGCTCGGGAGATGGGCTTGGACGTCTTGGACCCTCTAATTGGCGACCGTTACGTTGGATTTGGGAAAGCCTTCGGTACCATGGACAACGCGCAGAGGATGAATACTGCCAAAGCCTATTTATCTCCTGTCAAAGATAAGAAGAACTTGTACGTGATGAAATCCACTAGAGCCGACAAAGTTTTGCTGAAGGGCAACAAGGCGGTGGGTGTTCGTGTTACGTCAGGTGGCAAGACTGTGGACCTAACAGCGTCCAAGGAAGTTATTCTGTCAGCTGGCAGCATTGCCAGTCCGCAACTGTTGATGCTGTCGGGAATTGGGCCCAAGAAACATTTGCAAGATATGGGTATTCAGGTTGTAGCTGATCTGCCGGTTGGCAAGAACCTACAGGATCACGTGATCTGGCCAGGTCTGTTGATTGGCTTTGTGAACGAGACACAACCCCTGCCCACGTCCACCTTTGGAATGGACCTAGCGTATAACTATTTGGTGCATAAAAAGGGGGAACTTGCTACTGTTGGCATCAACCTTTTGGCGTTTGTTAACGTGAACGACTTTGGACCTAACGGAGAGAGTAAGTAAAACGAATTGCTATACGTGTGTACAGGGTGTTCACGCTATTACTAGCCAGCGCTTTTTTCTTATAAATAATGTAATTAACTACAGAGCCTCGCTCCACGCCCTCGAAGTATCCAGACATCGAGTTCCACTTCGGCCACTTCCCAAGATGGCTGGCCCCAAAGATAGCAGCCTTGTACAACCTAGTCAACGTGGAGAATGAGATAGTGCAAGAATTGACGAAGATGATCATGGAGGGCGACCTAATCGTAGCAGCCAGCACTCTGCTACAACCGAAAAGCAAAGGGTTTCTCGAGCTGCGCAGCGCTGATCCAGCGGACACTATGAAGATCTATGCGAATTATTTCGCAGAGAGGGAAGACATAGAGACATTATTGAAGTCGGTGAACGTTATCAAGGCTCTGACGAAGACTTCAGCCTTGGGGCAGTACAAAATGACGTTGAAGCACTTGGACCTGCCTGGATGCAGGGACAAGCAGCCCGATTCTGACGAATATTGGGAGTGCAACATTAGGCAAATTGCTGGGAGCGTGTACCATCCTATCGGCACGGCTAAGATGGGAACAAAAGATGATCCCACCGCTGTGGTGGATTCTAGGCTTAGGGTGCACGGCGTTCAACGGTTGAGAGTGATCGATGCGTCGATCATGCCGAATATTGTCAGCGGGAACACCAACTCGCCAGTTATAGCGATTGCCGAGAAGGGGGCGGATTTGGTGAAAGAGGACTGGTTCAAGGACAAACACTCTGAGCTGTGAGGTGTTGCTTCTAACGATTGAACTTAGCTACCATGTTCTATGTACTATGCGTCCATCAGGAGGTGGCAGTGAGAAACTTATATAGGTACCAGATCAGGACTTGTTCCCCCACTCTAATTTCCCCTTCTACCGCGATATGCCCCACGGTCACGTGACGCGTTCCGTCTTTGCAGTGCATACACCGGTACTGGCAGAGAGAGGGGGTAACTTGTTCCCCTCGATTCGTGCCCCTCATCTGGCTACTCTGGGTGACGCTGAGCACTTATGTCGACCGTTCCCGCCAGAGCCTAAGCGTGAGAGTGGGGTCCGCCGTCAAGAGTGGAGTCTCGCAGATCCTCCTACCCTCTCTCGATGGACGCATAGTACATAATCCCCGTGCCTCACGAGAAGTCTCGTGAAAGGAATGCGGAGCCGATTGGTAGAGTGGAAGGGGCACACCTCATTTCAGCCGCATTTTCGGCTGTAGCTGCTCTACTGGATAAAGGGGTCACACACACTATATAGCGTATGACGTCAAAGCCTAACATTGGGACTACGGGAGCATAAATGGTGGGGATTGGCGGAGCGAGCGAGGGCCCCCTTTACCCCTTTACCGTCTCGCGTGACTTCTTGCCAGGTACGAACAGTACATGTTTTAGCTGCTATGTTTTATCTACTTGTAGTGCTTTGGAAGAGTTCTGTAGACAGGTCAAACGACCGTTTTTTAGCTTTTATTTCACAATTGCTGAAATTACTAAAACGTTTTTATGAGAAATGATGGTGAATTTCGCAAAAGCGTGCAAAATAAATTCAATTTTGCTATTTTTGTAAGACAACGTGTAGTAATCGCTTTTAGTGCTCGTTAGGTTTAGCGTTAACGTATGTAATTGTTGCTAACTTGCTGTGGATTTAAGTGTCTGAATGAGCTTTTAATTGAATTTTACTAGAGAATTTGGCCGTCTGTGTACAGTTATGTGTAATGTGATATAACGTAAAGTGTAATGTGATATAAATTATAATATCTATAATTGTCAAATACAATTATGAGACAAAATTACAATAATGTATTTTATTTCTAAATTATAATAGTAATATTTAAATATTATTATAATTATAATGTTACATTATGATGAATTGTACAATAAATTATATATATATATATATATTTCGAAGTTTTAAATTAAGAATCAAATGCCGAAATTGTAATCAAATTTAAATATGTATAATATATTGTAAGAAAATGTACCGTGTATGACCTTTAATGTTGAAGCAACTTTAAACAATTAAATAAAAATAAAAAAAATTTAAATGAAAGTTTTCTGTTAAGAGATTTTTGACCTGTACAAAGATGAAGCTAAATCAGTTTACTGAACGATTGACTACAATATTTCTAACCGAAAATTAAGTAACAAAGTTGCATTCTTTACGCCACGGTCTGTTCACTTGCAGCAAAAAGGAGAGAGAAAAATTCAGGCGCAGGACACAACGGCACCCGCTACATTTTGCTCTAGTTCGAACTATCGCGAAACTCACTATCCCTCTCGGACACATCGATTGTCAATGGTGGACCGGATCTAGGATCTTTCCCGCGCGCAACAAGATTCGACATTCCTGAATGCATATCTTTCGGGTGTTGACGGTGCTCGATGCAACGACACGTTGCAGCGGGAAGTTGATTTATTTGTTTAATACAGTAATTGCTAACACGGTGATATTGATTATGTTGCTCTTCGTGATGATGTAAGTCGACGACATTTGTGGCAAGTTGATAAATGATAAGTGCTGTTATTTTTAGCAGACGGAAGAATAATCTGATTGTGATAAGTTGTGATTGCGGTAAGATTGTTTTCATTTATGCGTTTCGTTCTCAAGGTTAATATTTTTTCGGTGCATTTATTACATTCCCCTTTATAATATTATTTTCTATAACAATAAATTTCCCTACGTTCTTCGGAATTCAAAATAATATTTTGCCCCAAGCTTATCGACAATATTTCTCTCGAAATCTATAATTAATATTATTTTCGCGTACTATTAACATTGTATTAATGTAAGATTGTTATGGACGATAGCCTAATACAATAAATAATACTAATGATAATAATACAGTCTCGAGTAGATAATATTCTTTTACGAGTTTAACATTAATATGTTACTGCAAATTTTTATTGAGTTTCTTTTTTCAAGCTTTCAACTGGAATATGCTGTATGTTCTTAAAATTTTGTAATTGTAATAATTAGACAGCTTTTTATGTTCATTCACATTTTGGAAAAAATTTTATAAAAATCTGAACGAGTGAAGAATTCTTTTTGCAAATGAGAAAATTCCTTGTAATAAAAACGAAATAAAAACACTAACCTTTGTTAATACATATTTATATGTCCATATACATTACAAATTTGCATATGCCATAAATTCACAAAGGTGTGGACTCTTGCAGTCCAAAAATTTCTTCCAACCGTGCCTCAAATGGAATAACAATACAATTCTTGTAACAAAGCATAACTATCGTATTCTTCAATTAAAATAGCGATTTCACTATAATTGAACCATTATAAAACAAAATCTGTGACGCTTCGCTCATTGTTGAGAAATTCACGAATCTATCCAATGCATTAGGTTTTTAATAATAAAAACCAAGTGATGTAGGCGGAAGTGAAAGTCACGTAATCTCACTACATTTTAACCTGAAACGTAATCATTCTTTGTTCAATTAGACACAGAATAGATAACATTCTTTATTGACTAAAATAATGGCAGTCAATTATAGTCAAATATCTTAAATCACGTGCATGTTGTGCGAATTAAATATCTTCCGCGGCTAATTTAATAAAATTTTCATCAATTTAAAAATCTATTTCAATTCCAATTTGATTTAAAAATTCTTCTTTTAAAATTCTTCTGAGAATTTATATTTACTTCCACATCTATTTCAAAATGAATCGAATTAAATTCTTATCGGAATTTAAATCTATTTCAACATCTACTTTAAAATTAATCTAATTACATACTGACTTAAATTGAATCCTATTTTAAAATATTTCAAATGAGTTCTGATCTTATTTAAAATCCATTTTAAAACCTATTTTAAAATTAATCTAATTAAATTCGAATTCAGATCTTATTTAAAATCCATTTTAAAACCTATTTTAAAATTAATCTAATTAAATTCGAATTCAGTGGAATCAAGTGGAAATTTTCTCACTTGGTGATTGGAATTGTTTTTAATTATAGTATGGTAATTTCTAGTGCCGTCTCAGGTTATATAGTCAAGCGCAAAGGGTTAAAATAATCCTATTATATTTTAATCTGGGTTGCAATCTAGAGTACTTCATTTAGAATTCATTGAACCCTTAGCACTCGAATCGCGACTGTAAGGCGCCACTAAAAATTGCTGTATCATTATTCAATATATTGTTCACATTATTAAATTTGTTTGTATTTAATAAACGACTAAACACTTCCGTATTGTACGAGTAAATTGCACCATTTGCGTATGTATAACACGACCAAAAATATCTAGAAGGGAAATATTCTAGGTCGGAAGTAATGTTTCATTTTGGAGTTAAAATAGCTTCGAGTGCAAAGGGTTAAACCAATTTTTAACCAACCATCGTTAGTTCCTTTCAGAAACAGTGCGTTCGACGGCAAAAAGTCCAAATTTTGAAACAATTTCAAAAACAATCAACAATTCAATCATTTCAATTTCAATTTTGTCATTTATTTTTTTTTCGATCATACCAGTTTGTCAGTGAACTTCACCATAAAGAAACCACCCGGTTCACCATGTCGTGGGTACCACCGGACCTAACGAATCTCTGCACAGTACATTCCACGGCTTCAACGTGTCAGCCGTCCACGTACATATTCCTAGCTCTGGTCGCTCGAATATTCGGACAATCGAAAGATCGATACCCAGTTCACAATGTCGACACGTCGCACGCTGCATGGGGGATCGCGACTGATAAGCAGTCAGGTGGAACTATCCGATCTCTCAGAAATCGTCACAGGGACAGGATCGCCCGTTACAAGCCGGAAAACTTTCCGCTGCCAGATGATCCACCGTTGGTACAATTATCGCCGGCCGTTTATGGTTCACGGTCCGAATACAGGCGGTTCTTTTCGACGGCCGTCAAGGATGAAAGCGAGGAAAGTGCCGATTTTGCGCGGGTTTACAGCCCGCTGGGAACCGCTCCAGGAATTACCAGTCTGTCGAAAGTTTACGACTTTCTTATCCCGGAAGGTAAGTTCCAATTTTTGCATATACGACGTATCGCGCGCTGCTTTCTGTTCCACGAATTAATCAGGCGAATACAGGTCGGTTCGGCTAAGTGTGGCCACCTGCAGTACTTGTAAACTATTTCGTAAACTAAAAAAAAAAAATGGTTGAAACGAAATTTTTACGGTTTTGCAAACAATGTAATAACGGGTAAATTTTAATCACGAGGTTGAAGTGAGAATCGAATCCTAAATGAAAAACTATGAATTTTGGACATACATCGTATAGGACATGTACGTTTCTACGTTCGGCGTAGATCAAAGAATCTCCTTGCCGATATATGTCTCTGGCTAGACCCGTGTTTTGGACATATATCGAGTAAACACTATTGCGGATGAAGGTTTGACATTGCTCTTGAGTCGGCTGAGAGGTTATGGGTCCAATAAAGTTGTCCAGCAGACCAAAAAGTGCTAGTATTTTTCTAGAGAAAATCCCCATAAAACGCTCCACTAGCTCACGCATTAACCATAGTACTGGGGGAGGGGGAAGCTCATTGAACCCTCACAAGTTCAATAATGATAAATTAGGCCGATTTCCTTTCTGCATAAAGTTATGAAAAAATTAATAAGTAATTTTAGCATAAGTCGTTCCCGAGATATGAACCCTCAAAGTTGGAGAATATGCCAGTCCATTTTATTCTTATTAAATATAATAATAAAGATCAAAGAATCAGAGTAAATCGTTTCGGTAAAAAAATAATTTTCGCCTGTTCTCGCAGATGAAACTCACTATCGTCTTCCCGACAATTTATTCTACAATGTTCGAAAACAAAGGAACCTGTTCAACATTATCAACAATTCGAAGTCGTCGTCGCAGAACAGAGCGGACTTTCATGGCGGAGGAAAGAATATTCTGGACGATAATCTTTTCACGGAAGAGTACGACTTTATCATAGTGGGAGCTGGATCCGCTGGCTGCGTTTTGGCCAACAGATTGAGCGAAATTTCAACGTGGAAGGTACTTAATTACTACCTATTTTATTTTACTTAATTGTCACACCTTTACAATTTTCTTTTTTAAATGACGTTCCTTAAACTTGGCAATTTTCAAACTCTTGTGAATAATAGTTCGCTGAAGGGATTGTTTTCAAAAACCAATTAGCATTACTTCTACCAAGCATGTCAAAAGACACCTTTTAAAATTTTAAATAAAAATAAACAAAATTTACAATAAAATTGAAACTGCAAATATACATTAAGTTGTAAACACAGACACTGAAATTTTTGTGATGACAAGCAAACGTTTCTTTTTGAAGTTTTATGATGAGACAAAATAATTTTTGGAATTTTTACACGGAGGAATATGTATGTAAATGTAGAAGAATTTCGTTTATTATTAGAACATTTTTGGGCAATAGAGATTTACGAATCAGCAGAAACCCCATATTTCGATTTCATTGTCATCGGAGATGAATAATCCAATAAGTGGGCTTGGAATTCGTGGCATGTTTAATAGCGAAGAAGCCTCAAAATTGTCATAACATCGTCACGGACGATCTTGTGTTCTGTGACCCGTTTCAACGAAGAAGCCCTAACAGCTGCTCGACTTTTCAGCGAAGGGGTTATCGATCCTCCTATCCTCTTTCTCGGACAAAAAGAGTCCACATTATTGCCACTTAAGAAACTACAAATCATTTGTTTTATCGAAATATTCGTAACAATGCAGAAGCACCATTGTGTTACGACTTTATTAAAAAAGTAGACATCTGTTTTACCTACGGAGTAATCACACGAACAATTGAAATTTCGTTTTTTTACATCGAGGAAAGTGTAACATTTCATATTTCAATACTGAATTATAATTCAAAGCCAAATTCTTTTTTACAGTGGTTGGAAGCCAAATTTTTGTTAAAAAATTACTCTTCTTAGAAAAAAAATATATAAGCCGCGTTAAAATGAAATTTTCGTGTGGTATTAAAATTTGCATCGAATTGTATTTGTATTTGTAACGAATTTTGAAGCTCATTAATTATAGATACAATAATAAGAGTATTTTTATTAATTTTATATAGCGTTATTTCTGACGCCAAAAATGAAACTCGCAGTTGGCTTAATTTTAATTAATTCCTAATTATTAGTCATTTCGCTCTAACCATTTTTCCATTCTTGTGCAAGAGAAATTTTTTTTTTAGTTGCTTTGACTAGAAGTTTATTAGTCAGCTATTTACGATGCACTGTTAGGCTCATAATTCTGCTGCTTATACGCATCGTAAAAACGCATTCCTTCCCCGCACTTTCCAAGTTCCATTGTTGCTTCACGTTCACTTTTGACTTACGCAAAATACAACACAGTGGTAAATTCTATCGAACATCAACAAATTCATATTAAAAATTATAACTAGCGCGAAGTTTCGTGCAAATTAAACTCTTAATTTTCCTTCTTAGTAATGGTTAATGGTCCTTCTTAGGGATGTTGAAGAAGTCAAATTTCCCTTCTGGATTTAATAACATGAAGAGTGTTTATGGAACACCTTGAATGCTTTTAAAATACGAATTTAATAGAAAACAAATATTTTTTGTTGGGCCATTCGATATTAGAGCTTTTCCTGCAGACGAAGTTTTCAATATTTCATATGCATCTTCAGGTACTGCTGTTAGAAGCCGGCATCGAAGAACCGGAAGTAGCAGACGTTCCGGCGTTTGCCTCGATGTTGCAGGCTAGCAACATCGACTGGATGTATCGCACGCAACCGGAAGCACACTCATGCCGATCCAGAAGAGGGGGTGGCTGTGCATGGGCAAGGGGTAAGGTATGTATTCCAATATTAATAACAATCAGACTGTAGATTTAAGATATAAGATGTATATAGATTTTTAATAAGATTAAAAAAAAATTTAAGAAAAATACAAATTTATATTTCGCCCCTGCACCTTGCAATTGATGCACAGACTTTTTATTTTGCATAAAGATCTACTCACGACAATCAATTCTATATCCTAAAGCCTCATAATATAGTATTTGTCATGTCTCGCATACAAAGTAGATTCGAACTATAGTTTCTGCCACGGTAGTTGTTCCATTGCCACAGCGAAAATATACTGAATTTTTTGTTGCAATAAAGTCTCGTTTTCCAAGCTCCACTTCGTTTCGAAAGCGAGCATCGAAGAAGTCTGTTCATTGACCATGGATGGAAACGAAGTGACAAAACTGACCATTTGAGATGAAACGGTGTTCTTTCTTACTTGAAGAACCATATGCGGCAACCGTTGCCAACCATTAAAACGTAGCGAAATGGCTTTCTGTTACTTTGTGGTGTAAGATGAATTTTTTACAGTGTCATGCTCGAATGATTCAATTGCTGACTCGTAACGTTTGACCCGGCAGATGAAGCTCATTATGGTAGATTCTCTTTTGTGTCCTACATACAGAGGTGCAACTTACTTCATTGAGATTTGTTTCGAGAAACTTTCATTTGACCCGCTGTATCGCTGCTTTATAATACTTAATAAACTCACTGAGCTTTAATAAATATCGTACATCAATTCTATGGTGTCGTTGTGAAGAGAAAGTTTGTCTTTTAATCTATGCTGGTTTCAGTCGCGAAAAATATTTTTCACAGACATTAAAATGAATAAAATGAAAAATCAAACTTTTATGAAACTAGAGGCTATTATTTTTTACGGAATTATCACAGTACAGGTAATTTTTCGAGAATCGGATATTTAGTGTTCAAATACTTTTTGGATCCACTGTATATGTTTGTTAATGGGTCTGCTGTTTTTGTGTAGGTAATGGGTGGATCGAGTACAATTAACTACATGATTTACATTCGCGGAAATCCGAAAGATTACGATGAATGGGCTGAGAAAGGAAACCACGGCTGGAGTTACGGAGAAGTTTTGCCATATTTCCTGAAATCAGAGAACAATGAAGATTCAGAGGTAAAACTTCCTAACTGTAATACTCAGTACGATACTTAAATATCAAGGTTACTCCTCAAGGTTTATCCTAATCCAATGACGAAAACTTTTTCATTTTTAGTTAACCTTTTACGGAACTTTTACCAACATATTCGTGACATTTTTCTGATTAATATGAGACCAAACTTGATACAATTTGTATCATATTTACCTGTATAGTTGAGGGTTCAGTGCTTATCCGAACCAAAGATAGTTAAACTTTACTTCAGGAAACCAGAAATATTTTACTTTTTTTCATGTAATCCTAGAAATTTTATCGAGAAAATGCTGAAAATCTAAGTTTCAATCCCAGGAGATCACTGGTTCAAAAGTTATGCGTGTGTAAAGATGGGCGATTTTCAGATGCCGAAATCCCCCTAATTTCGACTTATCCAAGTAGATCTTAAAGTCCATCTAGTCGTGCAAGATATCCAGCGGCTCCGCTTTTTAAGCGACGCGCGACGGTCACTGCACACCAATATGGCGGCGCCCTTGCCTGTCGAAAGCGCTGAAAATCGCACATCTTTGCACACGCATAACTTTTGAACTACTGATCTCCTAGGATTAAAACTTGGATTTTCGACATTTTCTCGCCAAAATCTCCAGGATTATATAAAAAAAAGTAAAAAATATCTAGTTTCCTGAGGTAAAGTTAAGCCCAAGGTACTATTGTATCGTGAATTAAACAAACACAATTTAAATTCTGTGGGTTAATCCCTATCCTTTTCTACGTAGGACACTAGTAGAGTAACAGTATTTGTGGTCGATAAAGGTGACCCCCAAATTCCCAAAACAATTCTAATTCTTCAGCACCGATTGGTCCCTTTCAGATAGTTCAAAAGAACCCTCACTACCATAACCAGGGCGGCTACCAAACCGTGGAGCGGTTTCCCTACACGGACATCGCCACCGAAGTCCTCATGAACGCCTGGAAAGAACTGGGCCAGGACTACGTCGACGCAAACACCGATCAACAATTAGGTCTCATGCATCTGCAAACCACCTCAATCCACGGAATGCGGCAGAGCACGAACGGCGCGTTCATCAGGCCAATTCGCCGTAAACGAAGGAACCTAATCATAGAAACTCAGGCGCACGTCACAAGGATCCTCATCGATCACGAAACAAAGCGTGCCATGGGCGTAGAATACGTTTCAACGGCAACAGGCCTAACCAAAGTTGCCCTAAGTAGAAAAGAAGTGATCCTCTCAGCCGGGGCCATCAACTCGCCTAAGATTCTCATGCTGTCCGGCGTGGGACCCGCAGGAGAGCTGAGGAAACATAAAATCGAGGTCATCAGCGATCTACCTGTCGGCAGGAACCTCCAGGACCACGTGACAATGGACGGTATTGTAGTGTCGGTGAATTCTACGTCAACCAACAAAGACAACAATGGGAAGATCGATGACATATTTCAGTATCAACATACTCGCATGGGCCCACTGTCAGCAACAGGACCGCTATCTTGCGGAGTCTTTTTGCAGACTATATTTGAACATAAACACGGCCTGCCAGATATTCAGTTCAGCTTCGATGCTAGCAACAAAATGGACTTTGTAAACGACCCTGCTGACTTTGGGGAAACTGCTGTCGAACCTCTGTCTTATTACGACGCCTTCAATGTTAGGCCAATCTTGCTCAAGCCTAGGAGTCGAGGATTTGTTTTGTTGAATGATTCTGATCCTCTTTGGGGACCTCCCTTGATATTTCCAGGGACTTTCTCAGCTTATCCTGATGCCGAGATCATGGTGGAGGGAATTGAAGCTGCTCTGAACTTGTTTCGGACGGAGTCCTTCCATCAACATGGCTGGCAGTTGGTGGACGTTCCATTGCCAGCTTGCAGACATTTGGTTTTTGCTAGCAGGGACTATTGGAAGTGCGCCATGATGGAATATACGACCACCATTTATCATCCCGTTGGGACTTGTAAAATGGGGCCTAAGTGGGACCAGGAAGCTGTAGTGGACCCTAGATTGAGAGTCTATGGGGTGATGGGGTTGAGGGTGGTTGATGCTTCTGTGATGCCGGAAATTGTTCGAGGAAATACGAATGCGCCGACCATTATGATCGCGGAGAAGGCTAGCGATATGATCAAAGAGGAATGGCTGTTAGGCTGACGAGGTTGACCGTAGTCGTTTCTTATCGCATAGCAATCTTGTTGAGAGGTGGAATTGATTTGTCCGATTTGTAAGTGGAATCGGAGAATTTTTGATTTTTTGTACTGATTGTGAATGGCGCATGTGCACGAGTGTGCAGTTAGTGTGGTTTCCGGAGTGATATCACCTGAGATAAGATGAATGAGTGAGTCATGAGTGAGTAATGCAACTTTGAAGTTAAGTGTTATCGTGGGGTAGATAACATGGTTCTTACAATTAGATGGACGATTAGGATAATTTAGAGTTATCTTCATTTGATTTTAGTGGTAACTATTATTGAATATTTGAGATTGTTGTTCTGGTCAAAGTGGTTAATTCGTATCTATAAGATGAATCATTCTGTGTATATAGTATAGTTATTCGAATATTTTGAAAGATTAGAAAACTAGTGTGGTCATTCATTCACACTTGGTGTTCACCATAATTTCCATTACTTTAACTGCTTGTTAATTGGGTTCAGTTACAATTATTCTTGCTAATTAGAAGAAGAATATGGAAAAACGTACTGTAGGTACCTTTTTTTCTAATATTTAAGTATCTTTTTTTTTTAAATGTTCAATTATTTTTTAGTAATAGCCACGTCCAAGCATGTATGTAATTCAATTATTGTTTTCCTCGTCCATTATTCATTCTGCCTTGTGTCACTTATAGCGCAGAAGGGCTGTCTCTCATGCTGACTTCGGAGTACAGCGTGTTGCCTATCGCAAGGCTTCGGTAACAGTATAATCATTAACTTGTTCCCCCTGAAACGCCTTATTTATTTTATAACAATAAAATTTAGTACTGCAAACCGGTTTACTTAACATTATTTCAAAGATAAATTACCTTTATTTCAAACTATAAAAGACACCGTCATGAGCACTGTCAACTTTCGAGGATTTGTTCTTACCTGAAACAAACAACAAAACATTAGATCACTTATAATTAAAGAATTTATATATTAAATATAATACTCGAACGTCTCAAAACTGTACGTTTTCACTAATCTGGATTGTCTTAATATTTTATTAGGCTACAAAAATTTCAAACAAAACGATTGTCTGTGCTCGATATAATCTAAATAATATTTCTAAAGAATTTGTAAGAATATCATCTGAAACATATGTTTAACAACTATCCTGGGTTTGATATTGCTTAAAAAATATTTTCTAAAAGTTCCTCGTTGTCAATCATGTTTCCATGTATCATATGAAAATATTTTTTGAAAGAATTCGTATGTTCAAAAAATATGGTTCATTGAAAAATATTTCTATAAAATTTTCTGTGTTTCGCTTTACTTAAAAACTGTTTTTAAAAGATTCATTTAAATATTTTACAGCTTTTAGCGCAGTCTTCTTCCGTTATAAATATAATTTTTACCGTTGAGTTGACCTAAAAGGGTTTACTTGGTATTATTCGGTTAATCAAGAATTGGATTAAGCGATGTTCGGATGAACGATGTTGAGATAATCGATACTCCACTGTAAATTAAATTATGAACCCTCGAGGCTGCCAATGATTACTCCAATAACCTACTAATTAGACTGCGGCAGAGAATTTACGTTTTCGTTGAATGCATTTATACACATTGATATATTACATTATTTCGAACAAATTTCAAGGATTTACGTGTCGTATAATTTAGTAGACATTTTAACAATGTCAATGTAGTCTTTGATAAAAGTTCACGAATGATTTCGAAATTTTGCAAAATTGAATTGCAATGCACTTTATAAATTTTGGAAAGTCTCTACGACCAATCAAACTATAAATAAATCACTTTTTAATATTTATGGCTCCCCTGTCGTTTCAGATGTAGTTGTTTAATTTCATCCGAAAAAAGATTTGTTCACACAAAAATGAAACTGTTATTTTTTATTCAAAAGCAATCGAAGTTTTCAAGAAAATGTCAACCATGATTGTGCTACAATGTCAACCATGATGTGACATGGTTGTGCGACAAAAAGTCATCATGAAGGAAGAAGAAATTTGAAATTTTGCAACAAAATTCGCAGAAAAATGCACAATGCCTCTTGGACCAATAATTACGAATCAACAATAAAAAATATTTATTCGGTCAACTTCCTCGGACAACGTAACGTGGAATGTGGACAATTACGAGAATATTTAACAGTGCAAGACTAATGCAAAAATCTTTTTGCACTAGATGCATTCACTTGTCAGACTTGTCCTGCTCTGCTTTGTGTTTCTTGTTAATTAAGCATGAGCAAGAAGCATGAGAAATAACGTGCAACCTTGTAACAAAAAGGCTCGATCTATTATGCATCAAATGCAATTTCGTAAAACATGAACACTTTTCTGGAACAATACATATGCACAGGATGCGACAAAAAGTGCGATCTAAAAAAGAGATTCTAGAAGATGATCTATGGGTCTTCGACGATCTAGGTCCTAGATTATAGGATAACGACGATCTAACCTTTTTTTTAGAAACCATTCCGTAATGGGAGTTACATTTTTCTTCGTGACTAAGAGTGAGAGGAGAATATGCAAATTTAGAAATCATTTAAAGAACAAGTACAATGTAAACAAGAATAACTCTTTACAATTACGATTTAAACAAAAACAACTCTGTGTAATTACAATGTTAGCTAAAATGACTCCTTATAATTATGATGTAAACAAAAATAACTCAGAACAATTACAACGTGAACAAAACCAACTCTTTGTAATTACGATGTAAACAAAAATAACTGTATACAATTACAATTTAAACAAAAATAACTCTGTGTAATTACAATGTTAGCAAAAATAATTCTTCGTAATTACGATGTGAACAAAAATATCTCTATAATTACAAATTCCACCTATGATATTCAGGTGACCTTCATAGTTGGACAAAAAAGCAAAATAGAGCGATACAATTTCCGCGTCAAACACCGCCTAATGGCGATAATACACGACTCGGTTTCGGTAGCGTCTGCCGTCGCGGCCAATTAAAACCCGGGAACTTTCACTCGAAGGGTCTTTCCCAATTTTTGAATAAGTCGGGACATGGTGTGCTACCGTGCTGCGGACGCGATATTATGGAATTGGAGTGAAAAGTAGGTACCCTGACCGGTCGATTTCAAAATCAACCGGGCGAAAGTGAAATTTTTCTATCGGATGTGCAATACGGGCGAAGACGAGCAGAAGACGGAACTAGGGATACTCGGACAGTAGGAACCGGAGAAAGCAGAAGACGTTTTGCAAGGCTGTTCCTCGAAACCGCGACTGTCTCGAAAATATGAAATCGATAGCACGTGGGCAAAAAAAGAGAGAAAAGAGAACGTCCGTCTCGTAATCGACTCGTTCGATCCTCTTGCGTATCGAACGTTATATCAACCTTTTCTGAAGCGAATAAAAATACTATATACACATTGTTTTGCCTTTTATTTTTCTATTTTTGCTAGGTTATCGGAGCACTAAAAGTGACTATTTTCAAAAATGGGTCCATCCAAATTTTTAGCAATTTTTTTTTTCTAATACGTACCCAAAGGAATAAATTTATTGAATCATGGAAGCATCTTTACAATTTTAGTAATTGCAAATTAAAAATATTAGAATCAGAAAAATTTCCTGCCACTAAAAGACTCCAGATTTTAAAAATAAAAAATACTATTAACTCTTGTTAATCTGTACGTTTCCTAGCATTTTACAAATCTGCACGTGCCACAACAATAACCTAACGAATGTACCAATAATGATATTTTCAAATTACTAAAACATATATGTTACAGTTCGTACGATAAACTTTAAAATTTACAATTACACGAAACAATTATATCATCTGCAAATTACGTAATCCAGCGCATTGCAAAATTAACAAGAAGTAACGTGCAAACCAATAAATATTATAGAACGGAATCTCCAATTATGCAGATAACGTTTGCACTATGTCTTTTCCATCTGCAATTTATTGCGTAAAATGTAACAGATTTCACAATGGCGGATAATGATGCCTATAAATAACATAATAAATAATGGAAAAAATTGAAGGAAAAAGACTATCGTTCCCTTGTTTCTGATCCTTCGTGTACTTCTGCACAGTCATTCGTGTCCCACTTTTTTAATCGCGTCCGTCATTCTACGTAATGGAGGATAAAGGATTTCGAGGACGAGACCACGTACACCGCAAAAATTTGATCCGCCTGCGAAACCGAGAATTAGAGTGACCCAGATCCTAGTCCCCTAGAACATAATGGATCCATCTTCTGGCCAATTAATTACGTAACCGAGCCAGGCGACCAAAGGAACCATTGGTCCGTGACGAAGTTTTGATCGGTCGTGTGTGAAGGTAATCGACCAATTGCCATGAACTTGATACCCGATATCATAGTACTAATTTCGTAACCTATCGCAACTCTAATACAACATTTTTACTGATTAATATTGCTTTAAAATTAATTTTTATCACTTTTATATTGTTATTGGAGTAGGCACTGGAATATCTGAAGGTGTGCCCTATCTGAAAGATGTAAAATTCAGAAAATTTCCATGATGCACCCTTCTCTTTATCCTCTAAGCACGCGCTTACTTTGTTTATTGGCTAAACTGTGTAAACCTTAACACAGTTATACACTTACTCGTATTGTATACATAAATCTCTATCGAGATTTTCACAGTAACAAAATAAATGCGTAAATAAAATAGAGGAACGGATTACAGTGAATTCGTGATGATATATGTCGTCGAGGTCTGGATGACAAATGTCGCGGAATTATCCCCACTACCACGGGGTATACCCCGTGAGGGTCCAAGAAACAAGAGTGTAACGTAATACAAAGAATAGTAGGATCTCGTCGACAGCATTTGCCGCCGTGTCTTTGACTAATAAAATATAGGACGAATGTATTTACACTCCTCGGCTGTCCTTTTCTACGTTCGGCGCGGATCAAAGAACTCCTGGAGAATAAACGACGTCGAGACCCGTGTTGCTGACATTAATCGCGAATTCACTGTAGCAAGAAATAAGAAAATTTTGACGATAGAAATGTTTCTTTCTTTGTCTAAGGTTTTCGATACTGTACATAAAATGCTGATTGGCTAAGACGGCCCCGGTTGCTCACGCACTCGGTGCCCGGAGAAAGTATTAATAGTTGCGTGCAAGCGTCGTAAACTACTGGTTTCAGTTGACAATGCGTATCTTTCGACAAAATTATTTGCTCAAGACTGCTTCTGCGAGCAAACACGGCCCATTAGAGAACAGTACGCCGCGAACTTGCTGCAACTTCACACATAACTGTTCTGCTCGAAAGAAAAGGTCTACGGTTCACGGATACTTCTTTCGGTAGCGGTGCACGCGTGTTTCCTTTCCCGTTTTGTAACGTTGACGCTTAATAATACCTCGCGATACTGCGTTGATGCACTGACAGTCGCGGGAACTTTATGATTTTCGCGTACACCGTCGCAGTCGGTTGCAGCAGCAGCTAAGTGTATCAAACTTCGAGTATATCAACCGAAAAAGTAAAGACTTCAGACATTTTGTGGACACTGTTTTGCAACAACACGGCAATGAAAATTTAGTCAAATTAAAAAATAATAAAAATTGCAACAATTTAAATTAATTTAAATTCGACAAATTTTATAAAACTGTCGTTCCCGATTGTTATTGCAATAATTACAAAATTACTAGAATACCTTTATTTAAGTAGTTACTTTTTGTCGTGGTACTTCAAAAATCAATTAAATTATTGAACACAATCTCACAGAGACCCTTTAATATTCTTTTCCGTTTTATTTTGAGCACTCCATGCCATAGTGAGGGCTCCATTTCTGCTTTAAATGAGTAATACTGAATAATCGATATATGTCAACAACACGGGTCTGGTCAGTGTCGTGTATCGTCCAGAAGACATGCCCGAGCTATGTTATGTTTACACTCCTCGGCATCAGAGGCCTCTCCGAGTATACCCCGCGGTAGTGGGGATAATTCCGCGACGTTTATCGTCCAGACCTTGGCGACATATATAGAGAAATCACTGTACAGCTTTGTTCCGTTATCAAACGACGATATTTGCTTCGTAATAAGTAAATCGCTATCCTCTCTTCTTCTTTTGAAGTTGTCCGCTCGACACCGCCTATTGTTAACGTCAGAGCGAGAGGATTAGCAATTTTTATTTGGCTCCTGTGTGTTGCAATCAATGCAAACACATCCACAGTCTAGTAATGACTCAATACGAAAATCCACTTATGTTATTTATAATTGCTCGTTGTATCGGGGAGACGGGAGCTACTGAACTAATAAGGTCGATTGGTTAATTCACGTTAATGATAATATTGTAGAGCACATACGGTTTTTGTTCGCAATATTGAAACATATAAATGACTAGCTTGCCATTTAGTGTGTCACCGTGACACGAAACCGTATATTATGCCAGCGGGAATAAAAAATTTAAGCATGTCGGCGGTTAGCAAATACAATCATTCTTAAAGTACTACTCGACATTTATTCGTGAATAGCTTCTGCAAATGTGATGCATCGATTACAATTTACGGTATTTCGGTATTACGGTATTTGCATGCATATTGAAATTGTTGAACGAGGCTGCCGGATTAACAATAAGCATATCGAAACGTGAATGAACTCGACGAACATACTCCCAAAATTAACGAAGCATGCAAACATATCGAGTCCTGGACAGGTTAGATCCGTTCTAAAAAAATTGTTTATAGATGGAGGCGTCAAGGAGACACGAAGGTCGACTCTGTTCATTTTTCTAAATGGAACGGTACGACTGTTTATTTACATTCTGGCAGTGTGTTTCGGGACGAATGCAATGAACTATTTTGAAGGTCATTCAAGGTCACTCGAGGTCAACTGCAATAGAGCATAAAAATTTTGGTTTTACTGACTTTGTACCCGAGAGATAGGCGAGCTCGGCGATAATTAGAGGAGAAAAAGATGAGCGGCGAAGAAGTGCGATAGGGCCCAAGGACAGGAGAAATGGAAGAGGTCGGAAAAATGTTGATGGCACCCCGATCACGATGGTCAAAGGTGCAAGTACATGTCGCCGGTAGCCTTTCTGGCTACCAAAGTGGTGGTAGTAGCCGGCGCACTGTTTATACGTAGAACGCAATGTTCAAACACTCAGTCCGTCGCTTTCTCTGCGTCCGCGAGCTGCTCGATCGTCTCGATCGTCTCGATTCACGTGGTTTCGGGATCGAGGTGCGTGGTCCACGAGATCGGTGCGTTTTCGTAAGGCATCGAGACGTGTAGACAAGGTGATCATCGGTAGAGCACCGTCACGCCACCAATTGTTCGAGTGAGAAAGAGAGAGGAGCTCCGGATACTATATTACATCGTGGCTTCGATAGGATTGCCGCTGACACATCGTTATTCGCTGGTAAAAGTTTCTTGATTCACGAATCGAGTTGCATGTGGGCCGAATGAACGTTTAAGAGGCCCGAAAATATTTAATAATTATAAAAAATTGTTTAAAAACACTGCATATTTCTCACTGTATATAAATTTCAATTTTAAATATAACAACAAGTATTTCTCGCGGCAAAAATAAAATTAAAATCTTACTATTTTTTATTAATATGTACACCTAGAAACGCCAGGATTAGGTTCTCTATTTTTTGGTGAGGAAATGTCTATATTTGAATGAACATCGCGTTTATTTTATGATCCTTTGTTGCATTTAAAAAAAATTTTAAAATTAATAATACTTTTTTGGGGCATCCAACTACTTTTCCCATTGGAAGTTGAAGTTGGAAAACGGTGCTTGTATTCTTCTGATAATAATCTGTTTTATAGGATTTCATGGAAAATTTTTCGGGTTTTTGAATAAAATAAGCATAAAAGCATCAAGCATCGGTGCATGTGCTTAGCCGGCAACACGTGTCGAAGAAGTTTCCGCGAACCCACTCTATCATCGTGTTTAGCTTTCACGTTTCAGTGAGTATCGTTGTTGGTAAATGGATAAAACTGTTTAGTATGTTGTTGATGTTTTCTTCTAACATAGTTCCAAGAAAGCTTCTAATTTATGACGGTTTTCTAGTTTCTATTTTATTCTTTTTATCTATAACACAACGTTTTCTGTTGTAACTCTGATGTTTTGTAATCGTTCAACTTGTGACTTCTCCGGAATGTTTCAAATCATGCTACACTACAAATTCAACTATACGATATGTGAATTATTGTGAGTTAAAGAAGAAAATTCATATTAAATTTTCTTTATTTTTACTCTAAGATATACTATAACTGAAGGAATACATTTTTCTTTCGATCCTATTTTGCATAAAATAAGCTTCATAGGATTTGTGAATTAATATGAGTTAATATAGAAAGTTTAATATTAATTTTTCTTTATTTCCACTCTAAGAAATATTGTAATTAACGGAATATATTTTTCTTGTGATCCTAATTTGCATATAATAAGCCATGGAAATTAAAACTTGCATATAATTGGAAAAACAAACATTTCCAACGCATTCTTTGGTTTATTTTTTTAATTTTATCACGAAATGCAAGCTTCATGATTGTCGGAGATTGAGTCCAATTTTTGAGTTTTTGGAGGTGGGGGATCATTGTGTTAAGATCAATATGATAAAGTTTCGATTATTTTACAAAATATGATCGTAGAATATTGAATATGATCATAAATATAGATCATAGTACAAAAATACTGTTCGTGCAAATCAGATGTTTGTCCTAGGTCCACGCCTAATTATACATTGGACACCACATAATTTAGACACCACTGTCTAATTTATGGTAAAATGATCATCCTTGACACAAGAAAACCAGTTCTGCGTATTTCCCACACAAATGACATTCTCTCCTAGTATGGCGCAAATGATTTTCGCGATCTCTGTTGGTTTACTGCTACGCCTAAACTCGAGCAACAGGGCACATTAATACATTTTTTTTTCTCAATTTAATATTTTTCGACATTTTTTATTCGACAGTTTATATTTACGACAAGGAATCTTTTAATCAATGAAAGCAATTCTCTTTTGTTTCAATTTTTCATAAAATTCAAATTTCGAAATTTCTAATACATGTAATCGAGCAAGAGTATGACTATAATAATAATTTATACACTTAATTGAATAAAATACCGGCGAATTTGCTAAGCGGGTTATATAAAATTTAACAAATAAAATAATAATTATAATGATAATTTTCTACCGAACAAATTGATCCGATGTTAAACAGTGACTTCAAAGAAAGACAATCTTTGTTCAAATAAAGTTTATTGATCCAAGAAATTCCATCATTGGAATCAATGATTTGGAAACATGTATTTTTTAATCAAAATGTTTCGGAATTAAACTATGTACAACCATACAAGCCTCACTTATTGTTAGAGATTGGATTAATTTAAATAAAAGAAAACAGAACAAAAATGAAAAAAAAAAATGCAAAATAGAACATTTTATGTACGATTCTACTTATCATATGTTTATTAGATTGGTTTATTTCATGAATTAAATTATTTTACTCTGCATTTTTAAAACGTGTAGTACGAAGTGGTCGCGCACCAAAGTGTGACGCAACGTCGCTCAAGAAAGATTGATCGGCACAGGTTTAATCGAAAGTCGAGGAACATTCTCGTAATTTTATTAACAACGGTCTGTCCACCTGTTGCAATAACAAAATATTCCTAATGTTGCTGATAGTGTTCAAAGTTCGCGAGTTGCACCGATTTCAGCATAATTCAACAAAGTGTAATCGCTCAAATTTAGACACGCATAATTTTTGAACCAGTGAATTCCTCGTCTTAAAACTTCGATTTTTCAGATTTTCTCGTCGAGATCTATAGGATCATACAGTAAAAAGTTAAAAATTTCTGGTTTATCAAGGTGAAATTTAACCGAAATAAACACATATTGTGGACCCCCTAAGTCAAGTACGTATGGAATTTAAGAAAAGTTGGACGGTTCCGTGGGTGTGCGCGTTAGGCGATCAATTTCCACCAGTGAGGTCGCGGGTTCGATTTCCCGCTGGCGGTTCCGTCTTTTTCCCGAAATCTTACAATACTGACAGACAGCATTATGCGATATTCGAATCAAAATTGTGATAGTAAATGAACGGCACTATTCGTCGATGGTGGCAGAAAACTAAAAAATGTACACACGGACGGTCATTGTAAATGAAGAAGACGAACGGCCGAAAACTACCCGTAATACAATCCAGAAACTTTGTGGTTCATTACAGATTATGTTAATTGCAATGGTGACACTTCGCACGCGGCAACCTAATATTTCATTCTGCATTTTTCCAGCGTGCAGCGAGACTCACAAAAGGGCAGAAAGTGTGTCGCTGCGTCGCCCAAAAAAGTTTGATCGACACCACGAATCGCGAATGAACGATGTCACCGGTGTGTTCGCATTGTTGAAAGAAGAAAGCTACTAGCGGACGACGCGAGATTACTTCAAATTGTTCCGCGCGTGCTCTGTTCCTCGTTGTAAATGCAAAGAGGCCTTGTCAACGGGGAGGCTCGCTCGTCTCTGTGTTGGTGAATGAAGCTGGTTAACATGCAAGTGAGAATCGCCGTTTCAGAGTTTCTCATTTATTGTCTCCAAATACCGTGGCCGGCAGTGTGTAAAGCGATCTCGAATTAGATGATGTTTCTCGTTAAAAGTGCACACTTTGATACGCGTGCTAAGTGGCTCTATCGCGATCATCTTAATCGACCGTGTCATTAGCTCATCGTAAAAAAGCTGCCCAGGGCCGGATTAGAATCGACACAGGCCCTAAGCACTCTACTCGATTCAGACCAAATGTAGGACAACTCTAGAAATTTGTTACAGGGAAAGTAAGCTTTTTGGTAGTTATGTATTCACACACGATTCAATGCCGTACACAAATTTTTGCTGAGTATTGGATGTAATGATGATTATTTTAGATGTGGTTTTATTTGGCCAAGAAAATTGCAAAAGGAAAATACTCGAAATTTTTTTATTCTCTAACTTTCAAGTTTTCGGTGAAAAACTGTTTCCTCTGTTTAAGTGAAGAGTCTAAAGCATCCCTGTATGTTTCATACTTCGTGCTTCATTATTTATTTTGAAAAAAATGTTAAACGGCGAATTTGATGAGACAAACAAATTTTAAAAACGTATAATTTTTCATTAAAAAAAGCAGAATTCAGATTACAATTTAAGCATTGTATAATGATTCGATTGAGTAAGCGTAATTGAGTAAGCGTAATTTAAAACAGCAGACATTACAACAATTTAGAAATGCTGTTGTGTTATTCTCAGCCCGCTTGATATGTTAAAGAAGAAAATAAATTTCTATTTTTGAAATGTCTATTTTACATAAACATCCGCAGTCTAATTACGGCTATTAATTGTGAGGGAAGACGAACTCAATGCTGCGATATTGTATGTCATTTTAGCATGCCGTAACATGTTAAAAATACGCTATTAACTGTTACTTAATTCAATGTTACGTCACTGGTAAAATAGGAAACTCCAATAAAAAAAAAACTTTTACTATTGCATCATAAAGTTCCTTAACGTGACGTTTGCCAAATATTTTGTAGGCTCCGAGTAAGTACATCGTTACAACTGTATCTAATCTGACCGAGAATAAACACATATTAGTGTTACTATTCCGATGCTAATTCGGTGAAGCTAGTAAAACGATTACGTAACATTCAAAATTTCTCCTCAAGTGTCGAACACGTCAGCAATGAACCTATTTGCATAACAGAATCCCGACTAGGATCGCAATACGTGTATCCACATATGTAAAACATATGCCGTTCATTATGAAAGTCAATTGCAAGTATATCAAACAGCCTATAAACTGTAATAGACAGCGGCGGACTTAGGCATGCGCTTTGCAGAGGACCCCTTCGCGGTAAAAAAGAAAATAAAACCAAAAATAATTTAAATTAGAAACTGAAGAAAAACTAAATTAGACAAAAATTTTTGGTACTTTATCTTCACAATGACATTCTGATTTCTACCTTGGGTCGCTCCTTATTAATACAATGTGATTTGAATTTAATCAAAGTTATATTTACAGAAAGTTCGTTTATTGTATATAGTTTGTTCTAAACCATTTTCTCCTTTAAAAAACACGAAGCCTTAAATAACATTTAAAGGAAAAAATTATATATTGCTAATTAATTTTGATTACTATGATTACAGATGATTATCTCATTAAGTAAAGTTTTGTTTCTCTTTTAAATATATTTATATCAAATTGAAGAACTAAATCCTTAGTTAGCGCGAGGTTGCAAACCTTAACACCTATGCACACTCGAATATTGAAGACTTGCTAATTGTTTAAGAATTCAGTATGTCTACCGCCCACGCAGTTAATTTGATGGATACTTGAAACATCAAACATTCTTCAGCAAGTTTGTGTGCCTCTTAAAAACACATAGACACAAACGAAATGTTTAAATACATCTTACATCATGTAAAGGGGTAAACATTTTAGCAGAGATGGAGTTCTATTTATACCACTACAAAAAGCAACAGTTAGGCTGTGAATCTTTGTGCAACGTTTTTTTTTGCCAGAATTGTAAGAAAACGAAATTGTTTAAAAAACTATTTTTTCTGCATTAGTTGAAGATGATTATTCTGACATTTTAAAGAAATTGTATGTATTAATAAAAGTTAATGGATTTTTTATTCTTACCATAAAAACTTACATTAGAAGTATAGCAAAATAAAAATGGTCGACATCAATTGCAAAAAACCGTAGCCATATAAAACTTTCTTTTCTCCATTAACAATCTTAATAAGTTGAAAGTAATTAAGATAATAAGGAAAACAATAAATAAATAAGAACTATCTGGTCAATGCAATTCCAGCTTAATAAACATGGAAATTGAATAAAATAATAATAATGAACATGGAAATTTTCTACCAATTCAGAACTTAATAATGGAAAATTTACATGTGAGGTAGTTTTCTATCGTTTTCTTTTATCAACAATCGTCCACGTTAATGTTCCCAAAATGGTCCCCAAAATTGGAGGTTATGAAAGGCAAGGTTTATCTTTAAAAATAGGAAATGATATGCTATAATAAATAATAAAATTTAATAATGGATTATGCAATGCTTAATAAATATTCTTGTGAATAATACTAGTTATACTAACAAAAAAAAAAATCTAAAGAAATAATACATAAAAACAGTAAATAGAAATAGTCTGCCAGGTTTTAAAAAATGATATTTCATCATGGGACGTTAGTTACATAGTTTATATCAGTTAATCCGATGAATGTTCTGAACATCGTGTTAGAGACATAATTCTGTATAATCAGCAAGGGTATCAAAAGACAGCCTCCTACATACATTCCTTGGCTATCTCTTGGAAACCCATGATACTATCCCATGAAAAATGAGCCAATCTGCCCTAAATTTCCCTTGACGAAAGTCGAAAACACAAAAAATTGCTCAATGTTTACCACACACTTACGTTCCCAAAAGTCAGAGTTAAAATTCCTACAACCTTATACGTTTTGCAACAAGAATACAGCACACAACGAAAATACATTATAACAATTTTTGTTTTGCAATTTCGTTTTCAAGAAATTAAGTTTGAATTTTTATGCAATGCTTATTGTTTCACCGAGTATAGAAGTGTTCAATATTTCATAACGTACCTACTATAATCGAGAGGAAATGGATTTAAACGGCTGGTTCACTGCAACACACTTCATTTTAATTTCTGTCCGATCACCACAAGAGCACAAACAAGAATGGCCGCAAGAGACGTCGTTCCCCTCATGACTGTGCGGCAAACCTCGCGACCCTTTTTTTTCGGTCTGATTACCGACTTTTATGTCCCTAGGTCGTAGCGTCCCTTCGATATAACGAAAAGTAAAAAATACATCGTAGAAAAATTGATTTTTAATTTTATTAACCACGATGCACTAAAACGAAATCTGAGAAAATTATGAACATTGCTTTCGACAACAGCTCACTACTATACAAAAATGCTACCTATAAAACTTCCATGACTAATATGCATGTTTTCGAATTTTGAAAAAATCCTAATTTGAAAAATCCGAACAAAACTATTCGTTGATAATAATAATGAGATACAACTGCCTTAATAATACAAATATGGTCACCCGATAATTTGCATATAAAATCAGCGGTTAAACTTTACCTCAGGAAACCAGAAATTTTTAACTTTTTTTTATATAATCCCGTAGATTTTTTAGAGAAAATGCCGAGAATCCAAGTTTCAATTCCAGGAGATCACTAGTTCAAAAGTTATTACAAACATCAGTGTATTACTGTCGCGGCTGCTGTAATCATTAAAGAGAGAACCATTCCTAAGTGGCTGCTACGTCTCGCAACCCGTGACCTTGCTTCGATAAGCGACCAGTATACTTGACTTTAGAAGTTTCTCCAGAAATTAGAAAATCATTTTTTCCTCCGTTATTCACGATGCATGTTCTCTGTTATTACAGATGCCCTCGGGAAGCCGTAAAAGGAATCATCGGACGACATAAGCCGGCACTTCCAGTTCATTGCCTCCGCGAGACCGCATTAAGGACATTCTCGCAGATGCAAGTCCATCCCTTTTTATGGCTCGAAGAGAACCGATCAGGAGCAACGAAAATCGTTCACTTGTTCTACATCCGAAGACAAAGAGCTATAATGACTTGACCCAGTGCCGGCGTCGCACTGACATATACCCGGCATGAGATCGCTACCACTTTCTGGGAACCTGTTTCATTCGGCTGTCGAGCAATAAATTTATCACATTAATGCCTGATCGAATTTCATGGAATCTTGATTGTTCCAATCACTTTATGAAAGAGGAAACAACTTGGAAATTGTACCTCCGCGGCAGAATACCAAATTGATCGTAGACGGTTGACGAGTAATCGATGTCACCTTGGACAAGCGTTAAACGAATTATCTTGAACAATTCTATCACCTAAATTTGTCTGCGTACCACCGAAACGTTAAAAATGAGAAAATAAAATATTCTAAAGATTGAATCTTTGGAAGCTATCGGATTTCATTATAAATGAGAAAATACACAAAATCGCATTGAACAATTCAGGAAAGAATATTTGTTACGAAATCTATTCTTTTTCATTGAATGTTCAGAATTCTTTTGGAAAGAAAGAAAGGATTTTTGGGCAGACGATTGTCCTAATTTCTGAAATAAAAATAGCAGAGCCATGGGGATCGTGACAGCGACCACGATAGCCATAAAAGGCGCGACGCTGCTTCTTGGCAAAGTAGCCATAGTTCCCATATTGATTGCGGCGATAGCGTATTTTCATTACGATCTAATGGATCCGGAGAACCAGCCGAAGGTAACGAAGAATTTAATGAAAGAGTATGATTTCATTGTGGTCGGGGGTGGGTCGGCCGGTAGCGTGGTTGTTAATCGACTCACGGAGAACCCAGAATGGAAGGTATTGTTGCTGGAGGCTGGCGGACACGAGACCGAGATCACCGATGTGCCGATACTGTCGCTTTATTTGCATAAAAGCAAAGTGGATTGGCAGTACAGGACCCAGCCGCAGGATTCGGCGTGCCAGGCTATGATCGATCGCAGGTGTTGCTGGACCAGGGGAAAGGTAAAGGGTTTTTAAGGGTTTCTTTGGAAAAAAAAAACAGATTTTTGAGGTTCGCGATTTTTGTGAATTTTTTATTTTGAATTATGACTGCAATTAAAGGAGAACAGAATTTTTAAAAGTGGATCTTGGATTTTTGTTACCGATACTATTTTTTGTAATGGAAATATTATAGTTCAAATATATTGCCAATTTTTCGAGAATCGAAAATTTCGTGTTGAAATACTTTTTGGACACACTGTGTACGAATTTTGCTGTAAACATAAGCGATTTGGTTGAAAATGGAATATGACACAATGTAAAATTCCAGGTTCTCGGTGGCTCGAGCGTGCTGAACACAATGCTCTACATTCGAGGGAATCGGCGTGATTTCGACCAATGGGAGAGTTTCGGGAATTATGGTTGGAGCTACAAGGATGTCCTGCCCTACTTCAAGAAGTCGGAGGACCAAAGAAATCCCTACTTAGCTCGGAACACCAAGTACCATGCCACTGGTAAGACAACATCTCCAAAATCTGTACCGTTTATTATTTCTATATCACATTTTTTTTTATAAACCATACAATCCGTAGATTTTTCCCGTAAACAGTAGTCGCGGTAAGAATCTGTTACCTCGTTTGTGAATTAGATCAGTTGTAACGCTTGATTCGAATCGCATGTTAATAAACCGGTTCGAGGTAATCTGTACATCGATAGAAGAAATAGATTATGTAAAGTGTAGATCAAGCATAAGGCGACAGAGATAGCGTGCGTAACTGGCATCTGTAACTCAGAGTCAAATATGTATATGGTACACATAAGTAGATCATTGAAAAGGGACACTTTCTGAGTTAAAGAGTTAAAAGTGCCCGTGTACTAAATTAGGGGTAAACAAAATTGGGTACGACGGTTTATCGAAATTTATAAATAAGAAACAATTATTTTCAAAATTGTATTATCTCCAAGTATTTTTGAAACCTTTTCAAAGGTTTTGGCTGAAAAATAAAGTGTGAAATTTGTCTTCCTCTGTCTGTGACCTTGAATGACCTTGACTACTTACAGTCACTGAATTCCTGATGAAGAGTAAGTACTGTCACCGTAGGTGTTTCAAAAGGGGTCCCACTTAAAAAATTAAGGTGACCCTGAGATCTCAAGGTGACCTTGATTTCTCTAAAAAAAAAAAAACATATTTTTATGGCGCCGTGGGCGCCCCGTTGAACCATTGAGCTTTGTCTTTAAGACATTTGTTTAGAAACGACAAACTAGTTAGGTGACTGATCCTGTACCACGGGACAGTAGTGTACCTACAATTTAGACCCGAATAATTGAAAATCTTTTCATTTCTCTTCCAGGGGGTTACTTGACGGTCCAAAACGCCCCGTACCATACCCCTTTGGGTGTCGCCTTCCTGCAAGCAGGCGAAGAGATGGGCTACGACCTAGTAGACGTGAACGGTGCGCAACAAACAGGCTTTTCCTTCTACCAGTTCACGATGCGACGAGGCGCCAGATGCAGCACTGGGAAAGCCTTCGTCCGGCCGATCCAACTCCGCAAGAACTTCCACCTGTCCCTCTTCAGCCACGTGACCAAAGTCCTGATAGACCCTCGTACTAAACGAGCCTATGGCGTCGAATTCATTCGCGAAGGTCGCAAAGAGGTGGTCTACGCTAGGAAAGAAGTGATCCTCTCAGGTGGCGCTGTTAACACCCCTCAGCTGTTAATGCTGTCGGGAGTGGGCCCCAGGGCCCACCTAGAACAAGTGGGGATTCCCGTGATCCAGGACTTGCCAGGAGTCGGCGAGAACCTGCAGGATCACATCGCCATGGGCGGTTTAGCCTTTCTGATCGACTACCAAGTGAGCATCGTGATGAGCCGTTTGGTGAACATCAACTCTGCGATCAGGTATGCCGTCAACGAGGACGGTCCTTTGACCTCCAACGTGGGCCTGGAGGCGGTTGGATTCATCTCCACGAAGTACGCTAACCAGAGCGACGACTGGCCCGATATATCGCTCATGCTAACGTCCTCGTCAACGAACTCCGACGGAGGGACTCACATCAAAACGGCCCACGGGTTGACGGACGATTTCTATAACGACATTTTTGGGAAGATTAACGAGAAAGATGTTTTCGGGGTCTTCCCCATGATCCTCAGACCGAAATCTCGGGGTCACATTAAGTTGAGGTCGAAGAATCCGCTGGATCATCCGCTCATCTATCCTAATTACTTGACGCACCCTGACGACGTGGGTGTCCTCAGGGAGGGTGTGAAAGCTTCCATAGCGTTCGGGGAGACGAGTAGCATGAAGAGGTTCGGATCCAGATTCCATAGCAAGCCCATACCTAATTGTAAGCATTTGCCCTTGTTCACCGACGAGTATTGGGATTGTGCTGTCAGACAGTACACTATGACGATCTACCATATGAGTTGCACCGCGAAGATGGGACCACGAACGGATCCTATGGCGGTCGTTGATCCTGAGCTGAGGGTCTATGGGGTGTCTGGGTTGAGGGTGATCGATGCGTCGATCATGCCCACGATTACTAACGGTAACATCAATGCCCCGGTGATTATGATCGGCGAGAAGGGCGCCGATTTGGTTAAGAAACAGTGGATGACGAGAAGAAAGAGAGACAATGTGACTGACAGTGGTTTTTGGTAAGATTTTTGTTGGAAAACTGGTTCAGTTTGAAAAGATGGTTTTGTAGCATGACGGCTCTAAACATGACTGTATATGTTACAAGGCTAGCTCCGTACAATACAAATGAGTAATCCAAAGAATTTCGCGAAAGTGCGTGTTGACTCTAAACCAGGGCTGGGCACATATGCCTAAATTAAGGCAAAACTTAATCACTTCGCCTGTCGGTGTATACGGTGGGGCAACGAAGACAGGAGACACCAGCGAACGCGACAGAGGTGCATGGATGAATAGGTGGGGGAAGCAAGCGTTTGAGGGGCCCCAACCGTGCTCAGCACTGGTCTATAGCAGGCCTGGGCAACTTCTTCCCCGCCATCGCTTCACGACCCCCACTACCAGTGTGCAGGTTCCCCCACCACTGGCCACTTCATATTACCCTACCGTGCTTTTATCTCTCATGGAGTCAACCTCCTATATAGGTTCCTAGCCCCCGCCCCCTTCCCCCACGGTCAATAGGAGCATGGTGGGGGGTCTCAGGAGTGTGAAGAGGACTCGCGTGTGGCTCGCGAGCCACCAGTTGCCCGGGCACGCTCTATATCATTGAAGATGTCCACTTTATCGAATATTACATGTAACCGCGTGGAATTGAATTGAAATTGCACTAGATTTTCCACCAAACTATTACAGCGTCGGTATATTAAAAATTGCTTAAATGGATTATTCATTTGTACTCACATTTCCATCGTGTATAAATTGTTACAACGTGCAAGGTGTCCCACAAAACTGATAGAATATAAGCCTCGTGTACCTTTGTACATAACTATTGTTAGGAATCGTGGATACGTAAGCTATAACAATATCAAAAATGGTCGTCAATAAACCGACGTGATTTTATTTTAATTGTATAATAGTTAATTAGAATGCAGTATGATGATTGTAATTTATATGGAGTGTCCTAGGATCAAGAATGACGCAGTCACCCTAAAATCGTTAAGCAGTTATATAATATTTATTGCTTCCCTCTACCGAACTTGTTGATAGAATGAATAGCATAAGTCTACTTCTGTATATTTATCTTACCATTTGAACAATCAAATTGTTAGATGATAAGGTGTCAAACTGTGTCCTATACGGTACCTTTCATTATTTAATTTTAATAATAACATGCTGAAGAATTCTTTCCATTGTTTCAATTCTTTCCGGTGAAATTTTCGAAAAATCCTACGATCACGCGATCATGCAAACGGAAACGAAAAAATGTTAAAAACAACATTCTCCGTTTCCCCGGGGTACGAAAGTTTCAGGTTTAATTTATTCGACACTGTCTTCTCGGGTGAAAAAAACGCTGGAGTGCTTCGGTAAACTTGTTTTTACATGTGCAGAGGTTACAACATAATCGATACCGCAGTATTGCACCACCGTGGATCGTTCATAAGTTATCGACTAGTATTTCGGCCGATTTAAAAACTGGAACTGAATTATTGCAGTTGACACTACCCCCCCCCCCCCCCTTCCCTCGGTGCAGCGAGTTGCATAATTTTGACTGGATCCTGTCGAGTATTTTTCAGACGTATACTTTCACATCACATATCAACAATACGTATCAGATCATTCCAAAAGAATTTCCCTTTAAGTCACCACACATGTACAGTGGATCCAAAAAGTGTTTGACCACTAAAGTTTCTATTCTCGAGAAATTGTTAATATTTAAACTCTGATAAATTTTTTGAAAAAATATAATACAACAATATACCTGGTCTCATATTAACTCTCGAAGATTTAATTGTAAATATAGAATAATTAAAATATATTTCAATTTTGGAAACAGTCGCAGGCAATGTTAAACCGTTTTTGCCGAATTAAGTTTAATACATTTGGAAACAAATTGTGATGTTGTTCCATTTCATGAGTTTAATTTTAATTGAAAGCCAAAGAAATCCATTAAAATTTATACATACTCGATGACAGAAGTGAAAAAGTAAAATAATTTACTTTGTAAAAATATTTTTATAAATCTCGGCAATCTATAGATCATTCAATACAGAACAGCTGGACTTTGTAAAAATGTTTGCAAGATTCAAGATAATTTTTTAATTCTCGTGTGCTAGAACAATGTGTTAATATTTCAGTAGTATAAAGATACAAATTGTAATTTTATAATTGCAGTAATACAAAATCCAAATTGCAATTTTTCCAAGAATTTTTTTTTAGTTTGAAAAAGTTTTGTTGCTTTCTAGCAAACAGTTTAACAAGTAAGAAAGAAGTTGGTAAGATAAGACTAGGCACTTAGAGCGGAATGAGAAAAAAGTATAAATTCGCGATTGCTATCACGGTTAATGTAACGTTACAGTAGAAAATTGTACCACCGACATATGTCAGGAAGTAATTTTCGATTACGTTACCATCGCCCTACTATTATAGTGAAGATAATGCATCCACGCTTTCTTAGATGCGTCATAAGATGAAATAACTCGATTTCGACATTTGTCTGATGTCAGTGATTGTTGTAACAAATTATTAAACTCGTTTGTAGTTATTTACGTACCAGTGAATATTATGAACAGTCTCCATCAGTCATTGTATTAAAACGTGTAAATAAAACAAATGCACATAAGCGCTCGAACGTCACTGAAATCAATAATTTATTAAAGAGACTTTATTTCCTGTGTTAGTCATTCTAATATTTTATTGTTCAATTATTAATACTATTTTTAGTTGGACTTTCATTCTGTCGTAAACCAATGAATTTGTGTCGACACACTCTTGCGTATAATATAAAAAGATGTGTAGCATTCCACTTAAAAAATTGAAGGTCACCTTCATTTCCAAAAAAATAGTACAAATACAAAAGAAATTGCATACGCCATTACGTTGTTTGCAAAAAACAGTATTACTTTTTCCTCTTTCATTCTTTTCGAATATTTGTTCGCCCTGTGTATAAATTACATAACTATGGTTACAAATTCAACAATCGGAGATTGTAAGATAACAAATTACCAGCCAATGAGATAGAAATTTTCGGACAACTGTGCAACGTTGCTGATGACCTTCGATGTCGAAGCAACGTTAAAACTTAATTTAAACCAAAAGAAAAAAAAAACAAGAAAAATCAAAAATAAATTGTTTCGAATGGAAATGCCATCGACAACGATGGAAAAACTACTTTTGATTCGCAACTCCAAATTCCGCGACCGCTCGCGTGTCCCTTGAACGTCCTTGAACACATCGCACCGATTCGTCGGCCGAATGAAAGTACATTTCACCAGCTGCGAGTTGCATAACCTGTCTGACGTTTAACAAGAAATCCCCGATCATTCGGACACTCGCATAAAATGCTACGTGCTGTTAGACACACACCTGCCCGAAACCTGCGGGCGCAGATATTCTAAATGACCTAATCTTTTGCATCATAGACGCTTGGATTCGTGAATAATTGCGCGCTAAAGCTCGCGTGTGTCTTTTAACGCGAGGTTTCGTCATCATTATTAGGCAACGAAAACCTGTTCGTGGTACCGAAATGCCACATTTTTCAAACTAATTAGCCACATAGAATGTGCCATTTCGTTGTGTGGTCGCATGGCTAGAGGAATGGAACTTTTTGTCGCGTTGTTTAATAACTTACGTCGAAAATTGCAGGGCAGTAGGCTAAATGCAGGTCACAAGGAACAGCACGCGATATTAAAACATCGGTATATCTTGGCAAAGAAGTAACGAACTAATTAAGAAAATTAGTCGAAAAGATAGGATGAAGTTTTTTCATTTGACGCCTCGTTTTCGAGAAAATTGTCTTTGAAAATCCGACAAGTCCGCGCGCCTAGCATTACCAAGAAGTAGATCTGGTAGGTCATGATCAGCCGCGTCAGACGATCAACAGCGCGCGTGTTCGCCGAATTTTCAAACTCTAATCTCTTGAAAACGAGGCGTCAAATGGAGAAAATTTATTCTATATGTTCGACTTATTTTCTCGTGTAGAATCACCCCCTCCACATTCATACTACTTTGGATCACACTGTAGACATATGAAATAAAATAGTTTTCGAAACTTTAAAGTCGTTTTTTAAGAGAACGGTTCACTTGGCACCCATGGTTCCTGCGAGGCTTTCGTTCGTCGCGATGAGTACTATATGATGCAATAAAAAAACAAATTTGACCTTGAAGCGAAGGGTCAAGGACGTTTATGCGGACCATTTTTTAAATAGATCTCTACCGATGCAGAGGTTTAGAATCCCGCTACGAGATATATAACAGTGGGTAAACATTAAAAATTTGCATCGAAGGAAAGTGGGAGTGTTTAAATCAGAGAACAATTAAGCAACAGCATAAATCTATATCAAAACGGTGGTCAGAGGTTATGAAAAATAGAGGTGGCTGAATACGCTGTCAATGAATAATAAAACTAAAATATTCTTATTTAGTTTTTAGAAAAAATATTATTTATCACTTAGTTTTTTCGTAGCTAAAAATAGGTGAGTTCAGTTCATCTGGTTTTATTGTTATAATTTTTATAGTTGTAAATTTGAGTTTACTTTTCATGGACGGGACAAATTCCTTTCCATAACACAGATTTGTATGGCTTGTACGACCCCTTCTCTTCTCAGATAAAGATATCTGCTAAAATAATCATTTTTTGCCATAGATAGTTTATTATTGTTTATTTTTAGAAAATATCAAGTTGCATCGACTACAGCATTATCAGGTCGTCATTATCATTATTACAGCTACTCATTTAAAGATTAAAACCGGTCACCGTGTATATATCACAATTATGTTTTACAAATTACCGATCCATACAGATACATAAATTATGGATTGAAAACGGTTTTTACAATATTTTGTTTTTTATTTTCTGATCAAGTGGGTTTAAAGTGGAGCACGTGCCTAGCGAACTCTGAACGTGTTACATTGCAAACACAACTTGCCAGTTTCTCATTACCATCATTCTTAATCGATAAGGAAGATCCCTAACAAAAACATCCAAAAATGCTTGCCTGCCAAAAATTTGGAAGGTTTCGAAAAATTCTGCTTTCCAAGTTTTACGTATTGAACGTGTTATATCATCAACCATTAATATTCAAAATGTCAAAAAATGTGTGAAAAGAAAAGTCAATTTTTGGACATTTTTAAAATAGTACACCCGTTAAATGACACCAGACCTGCATTCTCAGCGTGTCATCTCCATTAAAAGGAATATTATATTTAAATATGCACGATAGCAACGTACAATTGTTTATGAGAATTCACAGCCCCAAGCTTAATTAAACTAGGAAAATATGAGAGAGAAAGTAATTATAAGGTACGCACACGATTCATTATTATTTAAAATTCTGTTGAGTGTCTGTGAACACAATATGTTTAACAGTTGAATGCACATTTGTATCATTAGCTTGCGTCAGGGAAAGCGAAAATATATTTTCGTATTGGAATAGCTGCTCGTCATATTTTAGACTTTGGAAGGTGGAACCATTTAATTTACATGTCGAGATGGTTCCCCGCTTTCTATAGTGCTCGACCGAGCTCTTATCGTAATGTGCTTCGAATAAGAATGTCGAAGAGAAACCGTTCGGCGACATGCATCAGAAAAAAGGACGTCACTCCCACGCACTTCCGACGATCACTTCCTGATGGCAAGCTCATGAGAATTTGTAATTAAGGTTGTTACTAATTAGTGCGACAATGAGTACTCACTATCAAACGAGCACAGTGTGGTCGAGGTGCTATCAGTGCTACCATTAGCAGGATATAAAGGTGAATGTTGTTCTATTGACCGACATGCTTTGCTATTTGCTGCATTGCTGCTTTGTTGTTTACAAAACATTTATAACGGAAACGAGTATCACGACCTATCACCTCAAGTTGATCAGTATTTTTACGTTAATAGTGCTCTAGGAATAAACACACGCGTTATCTTTTTTATCATTATGCCCGGTAACCAATACGCGCAATAAGCAGAATTCACAGCAGTACAGTTTTCTTTCGATATAAGACGACGGTACAGGGACCGCTTTCGACGTATTGCGGATGACGGTACCTATTCGGCTTGACATTGTTCTTGAGTGGGCCAAGAGTTTATGGGTCCCGTAAAGTTGCCCGGCAGATCAGAGTTTAAGTGGAGCTGACCCACTTTCATAATAAACGGCTCACATAATGGTTTATGTAAAAATTATGTTGTTTCGTTACTCGGGACTTAACTAGTTAAGTGTAAATTTGAAATGTATGTGGAATAAGGAACTTGATATTTTGATATTTTCTAACCATTATGCCACTGAAACGGCGTGTCCGGTATGTGCATGTAATGCAAGCGTTCAATCAAATGCACAATAGTTATGCGACATTGGGCCCTCGATGCCACGTAGACCGTAGAGTAGGCGAGAGAAAGTTCGTGGTTGGATATGGGGCTTCTTAACTCACTCCAAGAAAGCAAAGAGAAAGACGAGAATGCGTTGCGCGGAGAATCCCAATTCGCGTGCTTGAAAAAAATATATTTTATTCAGGGGATGTGTTGGTTTCAGAGGTGGAGAATTTTATTATTTAGTATTTAATAGTTTAAATTTTATTTGCCTTGGAAAGTAGTATTTCAAATCGGATATATAATTTACACAGTAAAATATTTCCATTTTGACAATCTAAACCATAAAGTAAAATATTCTTATTTCGACAATTTAAAACCACAAAATAAAATATTTTTATTTTGGCAATCTAAATCACAAAATAAAATCCTTATCTCAAGCATTTGAAACATATAATAGCATACTTTTATTTCGAGAATCTAGGTCACAAAATAAAATATTTTCATTTTAGCAATCTGAAACACAAAATAAAATATTTGATTTTAATAATCTGGCATGAAATAAAATCCTTTGATCTTACTCAAAGTATTGGGCTCATTAATCATTATTATGATATTCATTGATTGAGCTGAAACTTAGAGTTTCTAACGTCGAGCTATAAAAAACATTAAAAAAACAAGTTCCAGATAATAGCGGTAAAAGGTATTTCAGATCAGGTTGAATTGCGTAAGTAAAAGAAAAGTATTTCACGGTAACGCGAGGATGTGTGTTAGGTCTGTATTAAGTTTGGCTTCGGTGTTTTGCATAAATGTTCAAGTGAGCGGAGCTCGAGAAACGAGTGCAATTCTCCCACCCTCTCATTGGCCACCAATAAGACTAACTGAAAATCTTCTCCGCGTAACATACTTCACTTCAAACGTATCATAGCTCTGAGAAATGTTATCGTATACAGGGTGTTTTTCTCGTAAACAGTAAGAATTTTTCAAATATGGAAAAGAAAGAACATACAGCATATCTTACATTTAGATTTACATTATTTTTCGAGTAATGAAGGTGACCTCTAGTATTTTGAACGGAATACTGTATGCTTTTAATGTAATATGAAAGCGTGTGTCAAGACGAATTCGACTTTCAAGGTCACACAAGGTCAGAAATAAGAAAAATATTTACTAGTATGTTGCAACCTCAAATTCCTCACAGATTTCAATGGCCCCGAAATATGTTCTCAAGGTCATTCTCGACAACCTTTTCCCTATACATGTTACCACCACTCGGCCTTGGTCTTTTTAGATATTCGCAAAGAACTAATGACTATAGCAAACTCCACCTTTTCCTAATGACCTAATTCGTTTTTTAGGGCGGGGGAGAGACTCCACCCCTCTTCCTGCTCCTCCTCCCCAATAAATCTAATGCAGACCTAACCCGCATCTCGAGAACTAACAAAGACTGTAATTATTAAAATTTTTCTTTTCCCTCCCCACCACGCCCCTCCTCGAAATCTCAGCTGATAAATTTGTGTGGGTGACACCGCAATAGAGGGACCAAATTTTCAACTTTCTTTTGTCCGCCGCTGTACTCTTGAGCGGGGCTGTGATGTATCTTGCGAGGATAAGAAAGAAATACGTGGGGCAAAAAGAAGCGTCGCAGGAGAGAAACTGGGAGATGGAGGACAGAGGAGCGGTATGGGGTCGCCAGGTGGTTTTCGTAGGTGAGTTGGCACCGAGAGGAGTCAGCATAGCGAGTGAGCATAGTGTACCTCTCGCCTGGTTCTCACTCTCCGCACTCGCCGCAACGCGGTCGGAGTCCGGCGCGGCGGTTTGCTTCGTTTCACGGATCTGTTGCAACTCGCAACGTTACCGGTTCGATCGGTTCGCCTCGGTTCGACAGAGTTCGTTTCGGCGAGGCTCGGTTCCTGCTTCGCCTCGCGTGGAACACGATCGATAGGATCGACGATCCTTCGTCGTCCGTCGTCCGTCGCGCCTCGAGGAGAAAAGCTCCGGGGACAGAAAAGCGGTTGTGTGACGCGGGAAAGTTTGAGTGCCATGAGAAAGTGCAGTAAGTAGGATGCGTAGGCCGAAAATGTGTGACCGCGAAAATTCGTGTGCTATTTGTGCTACGCTGCGATTCGCTCTCGCCCATGTCGCCAGGAAATTCGAATTTCCACCGCACGCCGAGCGGCTCTTGACAGTCTGACAATGACAGTCTGACAATGAGTGTCAACCAATGCCTCGTGGCTTCTGATTGTAACATTGACTAACGTTTCATCTGGAATGTAAGACTCATTTGTATTCTAACGCTAACGAAAACTTCGAGCCGCGCACTTGTTTATAACGCTCGTAATTTTCAGTAACTTTCGACAAAGTCTCCGCTAATGTTCTGTGTAATTGAATCAAGGAAATGTTCTCTCTATTAAGAGCACTAATTAATCTCGAGATTCTGCGTGTTGCTCTTCCTAAAAATGATGTAACCGGTATGATTGTATTCGTGCTCGTTCCATCGCGATTTCATAATAATGGATTTTCACTCTCTCAAAGGAAACTGCACGCCTTTGATATAGCCTCTTTTTTATATAACTTTAAAGTGAAAGTGACGCAATTAATTTTTGTAAATTACATGGTTTTTAATTGCTACATCGTCTATAGTAATGAAATAAAGTATGAATATTAACATTCTATGATTTTCGAAGATTCTAGCGCGATCTTATTAGGGCGTCTCGCAATGCATTTCAAATAACTGTTCTTCCGTTTCGGCCGAACTTTCTAATTGTGAGACAGTGGTTTTGTTTAAATTGTTTGAAATTGGCTTAACGACTGTACAGTTTACTCTTCTATTCGCGTTGTGAATGTCGCTATTGTTCGATAAAAGCCATAACCTACAATTACACGTACCGGGTGTCCTGAAAATGTGTGATTTCACTGCAGTGCCATACCTTGCTTGCCTTTAACGATGATGGCGGATCATATACGACTTACCTGAAACATAAATAATTTCAAATATAATTTTTGTAATAAGATGGGACATAACTAATTGTCAGTTAAAATGTAATTGTAGCATTTGTATCCGAATTGATTGAAATATAATTTAATATGTAATATTGTTACTTGGGTCTTAAATAGTTTACATTAGTAAATTGAAAAAGTAATTGTGTTGTTTACGCTTACGCTTAAGTAAAATTCTATAAATATAAAATTTTTCATATTTAATTAAACAGCCTATTATACTATCGAATAATATGCAGCGATGATGTATAAATAAACAAGCTTTTTATAGTTGTAAAAACAAAATAGTACGCTGTTAAGTTTTTGATGTTAATTATTAACTATTAATAACTGTTTTTCTGCATCTTATCTTTGACTAATTATTATATCACATGATTATTAGAATCATTAAAATTATACGTTACATTCTACCGATTATTTTTAACGAATTATCTTTATTCGATTTCGCTAGGTTTTTTATTATATTAAAAATATTATAATATCATATAATCTAGTACTATTAGGCTTGACTTTAAACAGTATTATTTTCCTTGCTTCATTCAGGATAAACAGCATAAGTCAATTACCTTACGTGTATCACTTGTTTTGAATAATAGGAAAAAATGTATTCACCATCATGACATAATATTTATATCTGTGAGATTAAAACTGGTCCGACGACCTAGAATACTATGACCTTTATGTAATCTTCAATGCCATTGTAGTAAAACGAATGACCTTGGAATGTTCGTGAGAAAAACGACTCCCATAATATTTATTTTTTCAAATTATTATAAACAGTATTTTTCTTTAATTTTTTTCTAATCGTAAAAAACAAACGTGTTATTGAAAATCGTCAAGTCAGGTTCATCCTGTATCATACCATAATAATGTAACACAAAATTCTGCTTTATGGTCTAAAGAAGATGCAAATTATAATAATTTTCCGTTTTATATCGATACGTTTCATTTTATATATGATAATAAATATGCATTGAAAACGTTGTAATATTTCTTAAATGATTTCTATGTATAATTTATAATTATCTATTTAAAATCATCAATTAAAATATCAATTTATTGTAGATACCTATTATAATTACTCTTTAATAGTTCACCATCTCAGTTTATTAATGAAGCAGTATAAACCCGGAAAAATAATTCGATGTCCTTTTATTCTTTGGATACTCTGCAGAACCGACTATAATTTCTCAGTATGCTGTAGACACACTATAATCACTCAACGCAAGGGGCACAGATTTTACTTGACGTTCAAGAAGTATTATTTATCCTACACTCAATATGTCATTTCTATTGTGATAAGGAAATAGCATGCTACAAGAAGGTCGTACATAATTTAGCGTTCAGTATTGTACTGATCAGTTTGTGTGCGGATCTTGCACTCGTAAGTACTTGTCATGCAATGCATGTCAAAGCGAAAAGACTTTGAATCATCAATGACTTCTAAATATTATTCAGTTTATTTGTCTGTTACTTTCTTGCGTTATAAAATTATGTAATTAGGCCAAGTCGCGGAACATTTGTTGATTTTTGTTTCCCTTTCTTTTTCCTCATTATTGGATTATGTTGATCTGACGCTAGAGTTTGCTGCATGTTCAGTACAGTCTGTTACACTTTCTTCATTCTTGTATATTCTTGTCAATTTTTTGGTTTCAAAAGTCTTAAAAGTTCAGAAAACTTTTATCATTTTTGTTAACAATAGTCCTGCATTTTTATTAATTCTCACGTACATATACGCGTTTTTGTTGATCCTTGTCTTTTATTCGTCTCTTTTAGTTTTGTTCCATTTTAGTTCACTTCGGTTCATTTTACTTCACTCAAAATGAGCAAGCGAAACTTGAAATGGTAAAAATACAGGCGCAATTGGAAGAACTGAAAAATATTTTGATAAATGTTTCAGGTTGTTCTGCGCAGCCCTTCCCAATTTCATCAGGCACATTCGCGCTGCTCTCGAATGGCACGAGATTGCGGGTAGAATTGAACTGAAATGGCAATAGGGCTGACCACAGTTCTCAGCACCACTTCGCTCCTCGGATTTAGCCTAATCCCTCTCCTGGCTATCGGCTTGTCAGTGTTTCGATACAGACAGGCCGATCCGGAGACTCATCCGACAAACGCTCGCCAGGTTTGATTAAAAATTCCATTCTATAATACTACCAGCAGACGTAGTTATTTATGCAAATATCATTTGCATATTTTACATTAAGGAAAAGTGGCTGAATATGTTACATGTTCTCTGCATATATTTTCTTGTCGGTTCTTTTCGCAACAATTTATGAATCGTGTGTTATGTTCGCGATAATGCACTGATTCATTAACCACTTAAGACTTGTGCAGTATTGAATACATACATAAATAATAATTACAAAGTAGTTCGGTTACATTCGTTTAAATTATACTGTAATTTGCATATAACGTGTAACATTAAGTTTTGTTATTGCCTGTGTCAACACTATAGTGTCAATTTCAAAAAAATTCAATCTTGTGTTACTATTTGCAAAATATTAAATGTGCAAATATATATGTACGTACAGTATGTATTCTCGTGGAATTATAAAAGATACAGATATTAATGAGCTGCATACAAATTGCGTAAAACCATACTTTCCAAAATGTACCCACTGTCGATAAAGTAGATCTCTTACCATTAATACTAGCAGAACATCTTATTTTCAGCCAGTTTAAATACATTTGTTTTTTCATTCGTGAGGAATGCAGATTAATTATTGTAATTTGTTGTTACAGTTACTAAGGACATATGACTTTATAGTAGTGGGAAGTGGAAGCGCAGGGGCGGTGATTGCGTCGAGGTTATCCGAGGTGTCGAATTGGACGGTGCTACTTTTGGAAGCTGGCAGCGACGAAAATGAAGTTACGGACGTCCCGATTTTGGCTGGATACTCTCAGCTCACGGACTTTGATTGGAAATACCAAACGTCACCACCGACGACATCCGCTTACTGTCTTGCTATGAACGGCGACAGGTGTAACTGGCCTCGCGGTAAAGTCCTTGGCGGCAGTAGCGTGTTGAACGCTATGGTTTATGTTCGGGGTAATCGGTAATTTTACACAGGCTGCAATTACCATTCTTATATTATTTCGTATCATTTCGCGCAGTGATCCTCAGTCCTCGCTCTTCACGTACCCCCTAACGGATTAGCTGTTTCTTAAATACAGGGTTTACTCGATATATGTCCAAAACACAGGTCTAGCCAGGGACTAATATCGGCCAGGAGATACTATTCTTTGATCCATGACGAAGGACTGCGAAGTTCTAGAGGCCTCGGTTCGTCATCTACCCATAGTTCTGGGACATTTATCGGCTAGGCATTTCGGACATATATAGAGTAAACACTGTACCCCTTAAGACTGTTATATGTATGTAAAATATTATTAGACCAGTCAGCTTAGGCTTTTTGTAGATGTTAGAATTTGCTAGGTAGTGTGTAAATAGAATTTTTTAAAAATTGCTACTGGACTCAAAGAAGAAAGTAAAAGGCACGATTTTTATGTTTTTTGTCTGTGCCTGTAATGAAAATTTGGGAGCTGTACAAAAAGTTTTTATGGAGATAACAATCCTAAGCATAAGTCTAGAGTAGCGCAAGAGCGGCTATGGTTCTATGTATCCTCCGAGAAATTAAATATAGCACACATGTGCCACCATGTTGGCCAGGAATGTCTCTCATCCATCAAAATACGCCCACATGCCAGTCCGATTTTACCAAAATATAAACCACTGCAAACGCTTCCAGACGGGACTACGACAACTGGGCAGCGCTAGGCAACGTTGGGTGGAGTTATGCTGACGTGCTGCCTTACTTCCTAAAATCCGAGGACAACCGGAACCCGTACCTGTCGAGAACCCCATACCACGCCACCGGCGGCTACCTGACTGTTCAAGAATCCCCATGGCGGTCTCCTATGTCCATCGCCTTCCTCCAAGCCGGGCAAGAACTGGGCTACGAGAACCGCGATATAAACGGCGCTAATCAAACCGGCTTCATGCTGACACAATCAACGATCCGCCGCGGCAGCCGTTGTTCAACAGCGAAGGCTTTTCTGAGGCCGGTGAGGAACAGACCGAACCTACACATAGCGATGTACTCGCACGTTCTGAGGGTGCTGTTCAACGCCGACAAGAGAGCCACGGGGGTGGAGATGGTCCGCGACGGTCGCCTAGAGACCATAAGAGTCCGTCGAGAGGTGGTAGTATCCGCCGGGACAATCAACACGCCCCAGCTGCTGATGCTATCCGGTATCGGGCCTAAGGAGCACCTGGCAGAGTTCGATATCCCGGTGATATCAGATCTGAGAGTCGGGGACAACCTACAGGACCACGCCGGGCTCGGTGGGTTGACGTTCCTCGTGAACGGACCGTTCAGCGTGAAGAGAGACCGCTATCAAACGGTCCCAGTGATGATGGACTACATCCTGAACGAACGGGGCCCGATGACCAGTTCCGGCATAGAGGCTCTGGCCTTCGTAAATTCGAAATACGCCGATCCCTCAGGGGATTTCCCGGATATCCAGTTTCATTTTGCGCCCAGCTCGGTCAGCTCTGACGGTGACGAACAGATCAAGAAGATCTTGGGGTTGAGAGACAAAGTTTACAACGTCATGTACAAGCCTCTGCAAAACTCCGAGACCTGGTCCATTCTGCCGTTGCTCCTCAGACCCAAAAGCTCTGGCTGGGTGAGGCTCAAGAGTAAAAATCCGTTTGTTTATCCGGACATCAATCCTAACTACTTCACGCACAAAGAGGACATGGATGTCCTGGTCGAAGGTATCAGGATTGCCATGCAGATTTCGAACACCACGGCGTTTCAAAGGTTCCATTCAAGGCCGCACACTATCCCCATGCCGGGTTGTCAACGGTATCCGTTTGACACTTACGATTATTGGGAGTGCTGTATTAGACATTTTACTTTTACTATTTATCATCCCACTGGGACCTGCAAAATGGGACCGAAGACTGATCCTACTGCTGTGGTGGATCCTAGGTTGAGGGTTTATGGTGTCAAAGGACTGAGGGTGGCTGACGCTTCTATCATGCCCACGATTATCAGTGGTAACCCTAACGCACCGGTAATCATGATTGGTGAGAAGGCGAGTGATATTATCAAGGAGGACTGGTTGTATAGGAAAAGAAGGTATGTTGGGAGATGAGTACAGTTGTGCGAGTTCATTGTTTTGAATTTTTGCGTACAATTGTTTTCTAGTGGCTAGGTCGTCTCACACAACGTGTCGTTGCCTGACGCTACTTCGAGTGTAGGATAATAATGTTCACATATTCACTGTCGTTTTCAATTACGTTCTCTTGTATATCAATATTTTTTTCATGTCATTTTCAAAAAGTTTTCGGGGTTTTTGAAAAGCCCCAAACCTCCATTTCAAAATTTCTAAAACTACTACGTATCAACATATGGATAGGATAAGAATTGTTTATGGCAAACAGTATTATACAAATGAATATGTTTCTTTTCATAGTAACAAAGCGGATCTAGCAATGGATCGCATAATGTTACCTTTTGAATTTCCCGCGCTAATAGAACGCAGGTGTCGGTAACCTGTGGTATTGAAGAACACGCGACGAAAATGGCGCGAAATTCAAATCCCACACCTCTTAATGAATCACCCGCAGCTTAATAATTTTCTTTCAAGTAACAGTTTCAAGAAAAGTTATTAAATAATTATGATAATGAAATCGTTGATGAATCATTTCTTAAATAATTTTTCATTACCAATTTTTTATTCTTGAAGGACTGTTAGGCAACTGACGGTAGTTAGTGTTAAAATGAAATAAAAAATTTTGTAAGTTTTGTATTGCAAGTGTGTATGCGATAAAAGTGCAAGTGAGCGATAAAATTAATTTATTTTCCACTGTACGATCATAATTTAGACAATCACTTTAAACGAGACACGTAGATGTAAAGTTGATTCTTTTAGGGATCAATGTTTTGTTACTCTATACCATTGATTAATGATATAATATGTTATGATGTATTCATTAATGATGTATATATCGTAAATTTATGAGTGCAGCTAGTTATAAAGAAAAATCATTGATGTTATTACTATCATACTGGGTTAGGTATTGATCAGAATTATTGATATCATATCAAAATTATTGATAACTCACACCAAAAATAAAAATGACATTTCATACATTAGTTCGCATACTTTCCAAATAAAAATAAAGCACGACAAATTTTTATGTTCCATTTTTAAAATTTTAATATCTATTACTTTGTTTTAATTTACAAAGTTGAGATGTTTGCATTTCAAAAATATATAACAAATTTTTATATGGCACAACAAGTATTTATATCTTGATTGTCTGTTGTTCTAAAATTCTTTTAAAATTTTGATTAAACTCCATGCTAAAAATTAGTTTAATCTTGGTATAAAATATTGCCTGAATATTTCAGTATTTTATATAATAATTCTGATGAGATTGTAACAGATTTGTACAATAATTCTGATGAATTTGTAATGGAAAATTCAGTTGAATTTGCACAGAAAATGTAAAAACGTTTCCATGAAAATCCGATTAAATTTTATCCGAAAATTTAACTCCACTTAAGCATAGAATATTAATAAAAACACACCGGTGTAATTCGTACAAGCAAATGCAGAAACTTCCAATGAACGAATGTATGAGTTACTGAAAACGTTTAAGAAATTTCCATTGTATATGTATTCAAGATTGTTGTTGCAAAGTGTAAAGAAGTCGAATATCGAAGCAACAATCGAGCACAAAGCCACTGTACATACAATAACGTAACCGTGCCATGCGTCGCAGGAACTTTTGTATTTTCGCCGAACGATGTTATAAATAATAAAAATGTGTTTTGAAAGTTGCCGTTTCGTTTATTATCTCGATCGGATCTCCGACCACGCGAGCGGAGCAACATTCCGAACATGTAAAAAGTCGGCAATCTCGCAGCCATAAAGGAATCAAAGATTTTCACTGGATGCGTGTATGCGCGGCGGTATCTCACGCTATGCACGACTTCCTCGGTGATTTCAATGTCCGGGACTTGCCTGAGGGTGCGTCTTCGCTTCGAAACGAACTTCCAGAAGAGCTTTCTAATGTCACGATTTTATTTCGTGTAACGACCGTGTAAAGACCACCTTCGCAGACATCTTGTATGCAGCGTAATACGATCCAGAATTCATTTCCTCTCAAATTTCCATTTTATGGACAATAACAAATCCATCCGTTGCCTATTTTCCATTCGCGCGGTCTACGGCAGACCTGGGCAAAATTTTATTTCAAATGAAAATAATAATAATTCCTTTCGCACTGTTATTTTCAATACCATTTTCGAAAATAAAAATAATATTGGTTTATTTGAAATAATAAACACGTTATTGGTAGTATTTTCCGTTGACCCTTTGCACTCTGGAATTTTTTAAACACCTGTTAAATGTCGTCCCAGCCTCGACATAGCTGTAAAGAAATGTTTATGAAACGAGTGTAAAAAAAGTTGCCGCAAGATTTTTCTTGACCTTGAAGATCAAGGTCAAAATTTTTATTGTATTCCATTATACGCGCCACGGACAGTAACAAAAAGTTTGACCTTGAAATTCAAGGTAAAGGGCAATTTTGCAAGCAGCCAAGACCAATCATTTCTTTACACCCTGTGCGATGCACAGGACGTGTCTGAGACGTCTTTCTACGTCAAGTGGTTAAATTGAACATGGAGTTAGTACAACACGAATGATCATTGAAGTCGCACTACAACAACGATTTTCGTAACGTCCTCACACCTCGTAGATTGTAATAAAAGAGTCACTTAACACTAAACCTACAAAGCACAAAACATAAAAGTGAAACGTCTTATAGAAGGGAGAAGATTGAATTTATTTAAACTTTGTACGATTTTCATTATAATATCTACTTAAATGAATAAGTCAATTCAGTAATTTCCTACGAAAACGTTTTTATAATTTCAGTAATTGTGAAATAGGAGACCGGTCATTTTGAACGTGGTAGGATTAGTGTTAATAGACTGTACTAAAAATTCATTTTCAAATCTGGTAAAAAAAGAATAACCCTGGTCAATTGTACCTGTTGTTTTCGATTTTATGGAGTTTCCCAACAGAGTTGCATTATTTTAGGGGATGCATCCGACGAATTTTCTCCTAGCATTATTTTTCACTTGCTTCCTGTATTTTTTCGAAAAAAAAAAAATGAAAAAATATTTTTGTTACACGGCTCGTTTTATCCGTGCCGACACTGAAACTGTCGAGAGTACAACTTCAAAATTGAAACTGAAAGCCGGTTGTTGAGGACGAGCAATGATGCGTTCCCCGTTGACGCTCTGAATCAATGGCCGGCCGGGGGATCTACAAATTCGATATCGCCGGGAAGATCGATGGTCTGCGACTTGTTACGGGTTGCAAGAACGAGGCAGACGATCTCGAAAGCGGAGATCGCGACGGGACTTTCGTTTCGCGAGCAAACAACCGCCGCGCCGCTTTACGTAAGAGGTTTCGTGCCAAAACTCTCGTTACGGGATACCGATTCTCACGTGCACTTTTCCACGGCATTTCCGCTTCCTCGTCCCATCCATCACATCCTGCTCGCGGCGCTCCTCTTCCTAAACTGATTTTTTTTTTTTGTTCGATCGTCGTTTACACACGTTTTCTCGTCATACTGGACAGCCCCCCGACGAAAATTTAATAATTCCATCGCGATTAGAGAATTACACAGCCAACAGATTTCGTTAATAGAAAACGCCGAATAATATTAGAAATTGGAATAATTTTTTTTTAACGCAGTAAAAGGAAGGATGACTATAAGAAATTCTCAATTCACATTTAAAAACAAAAGGCAAGAATTCGGGAAATGCATATTGAAAATAATTTTTTAATTGATATTTTAGCGACAAATGCTGTCAAGTTTCTTTAATAGCTTTGTTTAAATTGCAACAGTATCGTTGTTGAAACAGGGAAAATATATTTTTCCGGAAATTAGAGACATAGTGAAAATTCTGGTTGCATTCATCTATTCCCAGCACATGGGTTCCCAAAGTAATTTTCTCACCCATTTACGGAAATGTTCTTCGTCTGTTACGTTGGAGAATCGTGACAAAAATATAATAGTTCTCTCGCTATTAGATTGAGTAATAATTACTAGTTTCGTCGCACAAAGTACGGGAACATGCGTTTGCATACCCACAGCCTACTTAATCTTTGTCTTCCGACGTTGATTAGAAAATTAGCGTTACGCGAGCATAATTCTGTCCCTTTTGTTACGGTGACAAGTAGACTGCAGATTTTTAAACTTTAATGCGATTCGCAGCTGTTTTCGATGGGTAAAGGTTGTTAACGCTAAGAGTAATACAATTTTTTAATTTTTGAAAAAACATTTTTAATCTTGTCGATGTTTGTTCAACAATTATTTTCGCTACAACAAAAATACGGGAATATTTCTGAACCTACTTTCACATATGAAAAAATATTTTGTTAACAAAAAGTGACGGTTTACGTGATCAAATAATTTTTTAGTTTGGCCGATATTCGAGCAACTCGATAACCTCGAATAATGTTGGAAAATTTTTAATAATTTTTTTACACTACAGCGATAAAAAGCATATAGTTAAAAATTTTATCAACAATGTTTATACTTTTTCGTGGACTTTGTTATGCAAATCTCTATCCAGCGACACGGTTCTTATTTTCCATTTCACAACAGGCAAGAGGACTCATATTTTAAAATGCAGGAACGTTTCCTAACCTTCGTTTAATCTGGTACAAAAGTACACGTGTTATTGTTAAAAATTGAGGGGTGAGATATAGTTGGAAATATTGTTGAGTCCACGTTGCTTATACGGAACAATGGCAAGTGAAAGGTTGAGCAAGTTTTGTTTTGAAAAACAGCGTTGCATTTATTGCAAATTTCTACAGATTTCCCGACTGGTCGTCGGTTTGTAAGGATCGGGGCACACGAGAATTTATGGACTGAGAAATTGCACCTCGAGTAGGATACCCGCGGATAAAGGAAACAGGAACGATTTCACGATCGAGGGGATAGCGAAATCCGCATACCGTGAATCGCATTATTCCGCGTACTGGCATTGTTACCGAGATTCGATTAGATCAAGAATATATAATCCTTACGCACGCGAATCTCCAGAAGATTAGTGAAAGTTAAAGACCCTGAACTACACGGAAATGATGCGGCTATTTTGAGAAGCCGCGTGTTGCGCTCTGGAACAATTCGACTTCGTTACTTTCGTAACCTTTATACACTTTATTTTTATTGTCTAGCGTCCAGAATTTTTTTATTAATTTTTCTACCCCTGGCACAAAATTGCTCGATCGAACAAATCGAATATGTCTATCATTGTATTAACTCATATTTTGATAAAAGGCGATTTTAATTACCCTCAAGCATTCAGAATAATTTTATGACTATGCCTATTGTTATCTTCATTATTCGAAATATTAAAAAGTGTTCTATTATTTTGTTATGCTAATTTTCCTTATAATTATTTCCGTACAGATAAACAGTTCATTATTTAATATTTGGTAATGTGCAAAACAATTCATCAGTTCATTGATATTTCTCTAAAATATCACATATTGTTATTTAAACATAACATAAATGATGTACATAACGTGTGCATAGCACAGTGTTTTCACGATATATGTCCACAACATGGGTCTACCTAGGGTCATACATCGGTTAGAAGATACTATTCGTTCATTACACAAGTACATATCATCGGAATTATATCATATTTAGTATCATTTTTATTAGAAAAAGCCACGAATATGTTGGCAAAAATCCCATAAAACATAATGGAAAATAAAGAAGTTCCGTCCCGTATTATGTTTACACTCCTCGGCGATCGAGGCCACTTCTTGGTCCCTCATGGGGCCGCGACTTTTATCATCCAGGCCTCGGTGACTTATATCCCGAATTCACTGTACTTGCAATATTTTCAAATTTTGTTTTCACGTCGCGTAGTAAACTAATTGTTCCACTACTCAAAAAAAAAAAATCCAAGTTCTATTGTCCAATACTAAAAAAGTTGTCCTTTTGAAACCGTCCCAATGTCACTGTGATTCACTGTAACCCCTTAAGGGTCTTAGCATCATTCAAATTTTGCTCTACGTGTAATAAATTTCAATTTTATCCTCCCTCTGTCGAGGTACAGTGATTTCTCTATATATGTCGCCAAGGCCTGGATGATAAACGTCGCGGAATTATCCCCACTACCGTGGTGTATACCCCGCGGGGGGGGCCACTGTATGTTTCCTGGTAACGTGGACGACACATGACGCTGGCAAGACCCGTGATGTTGACATATATCGAGAATTCACTGTACTTTCCGAAAGCATCGAGTGCATACTAGCTGATCTCCGTGACAGAGCGGTGCCACTGTTGCTGATGCGACAAAGAGCCAGCAATGCATCGCGGGTAGTCGTCCAGCCGGCTGGCCGGCCGGCGGAATGCAATTTACCGGAAAAGTTAAATCGCGCGTTGTAAATCTGTTGTCGAGCGTGGATCGGGTCAACGGTCTGGAAACGCGGTGAAGTAACGACCAGCTGGTCGTTTGTTCTTCGATTTGATCCTGTTTCCTAGCCTCAATTATATCCGGTTTGCGCGACAGGTTGCCGCGCGTGCAACTCGTCAGCGATTACGCATAATACTCGTACGCGTACGCGTGTAACACGCGGCTGCTTCTGGCGGTGTTCCATTTCATTCGACCGACAATGAATCTTAAGGGTGGTCTGGCTTTCAGCTTTCACGAAATCAATTCTTTCGCATTTCCCTCGAGTAGGCAGGATGACCAGTGAATGAACGTAATTCATATTAAACGGAAAAATAACGTTCATGATACCCTCTCTTCATTGTATCGTAAATTCACCGATGTCTCGCTAAAGAGATCTAATTTTTGTATAACCTAATCGCCGCTACATTAATTTATTTAGCAGCGACGAACGACATCCCACGTATGCGAGGAGATTGGGGTAAGGGACCCAATTACCGTGGGGGTACCAATTATTGTGCCTATATTAATTATACTTATTTTTAAAGCCTAATGAATATTAAATATTATCATTTAAATGTTATCGTTTAATTTATTAAAAAAATTTTATTTTTTCAATTTTATCATTTTAATATTATTATTTCCTATTTTTTCATTAAAATCAATTAATATATGTTAGATATCTCTTTTTTAATATTTTGTATCCTTTAAAAGTAAGTATTAATTAATGTAGGCTCAGTAATTGGTATCCTCACATTAATTGGGTTCCTCACCCTATTACTGTCGTCTAACAGTCATTTGAATTTTTCAGGTGATTCAATTGAGGTCCTATGATAAGTTTTATGGGACCCGTGACCTCTCGGCCCACTCAAGAACAATGTCCAGCCGAGTAGGTACCCTAATTCGCAATACGTCGAAAGCCGTCCCGAGCCGTCGTCTTATATCGAATGGAAACTGCAATTTCCACGGAAAAAGAGAAACAAGTAGTGTTTCGGAAACGTCTTGCTATCAGCTTTATCGTTGCATGATAAGAATGAGGTGTTCCATTTGCTGTGTCGTGCCCTTGACCCGCCAAGTCAAGGTCAAACGGTTATGACCGGTCGATAGAAACTTCAACACCTTAAAAATTTTTCTCTGAAATATTTTCTTCCAAAATGCATTGTCTCAGAAATAATCGAGCATAAATAATCTCCTAAGAAATTATAATTTTGTTAACTAGTAAATTTTGCTTTGAAACAGACGATATATTGTATCTGTTTTGTACAGAACATTTTCATAGCATAAGAAGAAAATGGCGGATAAAATCTGTGACCCTTCCTTCTGTACTCTTCCTCTACTATTTTCCCACTTTGGAATTTCAGGAGATCGCGCTCCGAGACCGCACGTTCGAAATGACGAAACGTGTTTAAACATCCGAGTCGGCTCTAATAGATCTCTTCTTCCTTTCTCCTAACCCACTTGTTATTCGTACGTGGGTAATCATGTCGAACGTCATTCCCATTTTTCAACGTGACAATGGTCACGTAGCCACTTTGGCATCATCTCTGCCGCATTACGAACTATGGTTCTTTTCAATAGGTTCTCTTACACCTTGACGAACCGAAAATCTTCTCGAAATATTCTTATTTTACATTAAAACGTGGTTGATGAAATTCCTGATCATTTCTAGTTCTACGAAAGATTAAATAACTGATCGGCAACATTAAAACAAGTATCAGAAACATTAATTGTTGAAACGTCATAGAAAAAGTATAGAAACACATTTTTAAAATAATTTTGTAATAATTATTAAATTATGAGTACATTATTATTAAATATTTATTTAATCATTTAGCATAGAAACACCTTTATAATTTCAACAAATTGAAAAATTAAACGCCCGGGGCCAGCGATTCTGACACATAAAATTGATTATTGCAATACAAGAAGTTGTTTCTTGCATTACACCAATCCTTTAAAATGATGTAACTTTCTGTTAAATAGCTTTTTCATGCAACCGTAAATGACGGGAGACATTTTCACTTTCTGTCCCAACTGACACAATTTGTAGATACGTACGATGTTAGTAAATAGTTAATACGCTTTTATTTGCACTAGTTATACCATCGTCATCTTGTTCGAGGTGTAAATTTGTTCTGTTAGGACGAGCATGAGTTTCCTCATTACCATTTATATTAGCTGCGCGTCGAACGAGAATTTATGTTTCAGCAATAACCGGAAGAATGGCTCTTCGAAAACGAGAGAATGTTAAGAACACTTTCTTCCACGTGTTGTTTAAAGATTGTCGAACGAAAAACCATAATCTGTCGACACGTTCATGGCCAGGCATTGGCCTTACAGGTGCATACCTATAATTATTCAAATTGTTCAAAGCTGCACAAAGCTATCAGGTGAAAAATTTATAAATAATAACTAAGGTGACGTGCAAAACTTGTAACTTGTCAACCAAGTAATTTTTCAAAACCATATTGTATTTCTGCGGAATGCAACAAAACATTTTTATTATATTAATATTATTTGTCTTTCATTATGTGACAAATCTTAACCTGGCCACTCTGCCTGTATTGTAATTACTAAACTGCAGATTTTATCATTTCAATGGAAGTATTAAAAGTATTTAAGAGGAAAAGCGAAATAAATTCGGTTCCTACGTCTTACAATTAGTGCAAACAATTTTTATTTTCCACAAAGATGCGCAATCTAATAGTTACGTTCATTTTATTCGAATTAGCGTTTAAGCTGGATGCGGATATAAAATGATTCCATTGTTGATCATATTTGTAGCATACCAACTAACTATTGAGCAATGATAAAATTCAATTTTGAACTACGTTCGTATAGTTCTACACCAAGCATGTCCAAGAACGAGCACGGAAACGTTTAAAAAATGAAAGATGCGCCATCTTTTCGTCCCGGAGTATGTTTATCGCGCGATGAACGGCAACTGGGTAAAATTGAAGCTTGTTCCAGAATTTCCAGAATAAAAATCGAAAGTGCCGTAGTCGAAATTCTGCGGGTGCCGCGCGCCCGCGTGAAAGAGGCAACGGCAACCATAAGAGCCTCGGGATCAGGGGGAGCCTCGCCGGAGTAACACACCGCACGGTCTGGTAATGGCTGCGTCAGTGTAAGCACCGGTGGTTACCACATTCTGAAGAGGGGGATAGGTGTGCGTAGGTAACCACAGGAAGAGAATACTTTCACTGCCAAAGCACGGCCGGGAAGGACGAGGAAATTCAGTCACCGGCCAGACCAACAAGGACGGTGAGAGTGAAACGAGTAGGGAGTGTTGTGTCGGAACAGTACCGTATAGTTCTTCCGAGTGTCATTACCGGTTCCGTGGCGGTCACTCGGCAATCGTATCGTTATCCGTTAGGCGCCACTGACGGATCCGCCGAAAATCTAACATTTTTCTTATTTTTTTTTTTTTTTTTTTCTTATCGGATCGTGTCACCCGATATAATCGAAGTGATAGGGGTCCGCTGGTCCTTCAAGGGAATGTGAGGATCATCGATCGGTCGGCGAAGGTCAAAATCGTGAACGGTCGGCGGATTTGACGGGCAACTTTCTACACCGGAAGTCGACGAGAGGATCGAAGGTGAGTGGAGCTAAAATTCGAGGTCCGGGAGCGTGTAGGGAATTCCCTCTCACGATCAGAGAAAGTTTGATACCGTGAATTCGTCCGGTTTGATAATGTTTGGTCTGGTCCCGGTAACTGAAGTTTTATTATATTTGAAAAATGGCCCTGTAACTCCATACAGTGACTTACAACACTTCTGATTGTGATTTTCTAGTCGTGCTGGTATGTAATTGACAATCTCGTTGTGCGCGAATGCCCTAACCTGGTAACAGGACCATCTTCTTATTTTCAATGACATTGTGTCGTTGGTATTTTTAAAAATTGTCCTACTGTTTCAATTTTTTAGCTGCTACTTTTCTTTTTACATATTAGTCGTAATTTTTGGTACATTTGTCGACATATTAATCTGTGAATATTTCTTGTTTTAATAAACAAATATACTCAATGAATGAGCTATATAATTCCTTTTACAAAATCGGTAAGAAACATTTCTATAGTTTAAACAATGTGACTGATCGTTTTATAAGTGTAATTCGTGAAATACTTAAATGGAAAAATAATTTAAAAGATAATTTGATACAAAACAAATAAGATATGATATAAAAAAATTTTTTAATTGTATTGGTAAAATTTCGTCTGAGAACTAATAATATACGGATTATGCTACTTTCATAATCATTAGCAAATGTCACACTACGAAAGGAAAGTGTTTCATGTGAAAATTGATCTGTCAATTATTCAATTAAAAAGCACTGCAATCCAGTTTGCATGTCATTGGATACTTGTATCGGTGCCAACAGAATAAGAATAAATTATAGTTACGAAATCAGTTCGACTATGTAACGAAGTATCTTTATTTTATTCTTCTTAGCATTTACACTAGATCCTAATTAATATTCTTATTTTATTCTTATCAGTATCCTTATTTTGCTCTTCTTAGTATCAATATCAGATTTCAATTAATATTCTTATTTTATTCTTATCAGTATCCTTATTTTGCTCTTCTTAGTATCAATATCAGATTTCAATTAATATCCTTATTTTATTCTTATCAATATCCTCATATTATCCTTGTCAATGTGTTATTAATTTCTTCAGCGGAATAAGGCTAGTATATTATTCTTCATTTACTTTTTCTTTCAATTTTACAAGTTAATTGTTTTAATTTAAAAAATTGCTGTTTTAATTAAATTTTGTCAGTGAATATGTCAAACATCTTTTTTTTAATACAGAGTCAGCGTCGCATTGACACCTACGTTAGCTTAGGATTAGGTAACTTGAACTTTTAGGTAATTTAACTTTAACTTTTCATAACTTTTGAACCAGTGAATTCCTGGCCTTGAAATTTCGATTCTTGGCATTGTCTCGTCAAGATGTACAGGATTATATAGCAAAAAGTTAAAAATTTCTGGGTTGCCAAGGTGAAGGTTTGAAATTTCTGGTTTGCCAAGGTCTGGTTTGCCTTTCGTTTTCAATATAAGGTTGAGTAAATACTATTTGGTAACTAACGTTTAAAACAGTATTGTTATTTCGCGTTGAATTGACAAGAATTATTTTCAAATACGCCACTTCATACAATGTACGCCTTGTATATATCATTTTTTCAAATTATTACAAATAACAGAAATACTCGAAGTGGTAAAAGTTATTGGTCCACCCAGTATAATCCATGGTCAATCGTATGGTGTTTTGTTCAATATTCAAATGGAACAGAAGCAAAGAGGAGAAGATGAGAGAAAAAATGGAAAATCTATCGAGATAAAGGGATAAAAGGCTAAACGGTTTAAAGCACGTGGAAAAGTGGATACACGTGACTCCGTTGTAAAGGGGCACATTAGTTGGAAATTACCTCGCGGATGAATGCCAGGTACACCGAGAATTAAACGTGCGCGGTTGTCCATGATTGCTTGGGATCATTCGGAATCATCGCGTTGGCGGTTGAAGTGATTGAGACAATCAACGCATTGTGTCGGTACATAGATTGTATAACGGAATAAACTTACATCTGACGTTTACAGATTTAATAATAATATTAACCTCTCTTTATTGCATACCTAACCATCTCAAACTGTGCAAAATAGAAATGCGTAAGCATTTACAAATGAAACACAAAATGATTTATAGGATCCTTACGGAAAAATTCAAAATAAATAACATTAAATGACAAATAATTGAACTAGGTAAAATAAATTACAAAAATTAACTACTTACATAATCTTTATGAAATCATTTAGAATAAATAACATTAAATAAATAAATATATCAGTAAAATTGCGTAAAAGAGATCAGTAAATAAACTAAAAAATAAAATATGTAAATTTTATGAAATCATATATAATAGGTTACACAAAAAGATATAAATGCATAATATAGGACGTATAAAATAAACGTTATAAAATAGTTATATAGATAAAATGGAATACAAATTATATTTATAACACTTAATTTTCTGAATACAGTGAATTCTCGATATATGTCAACAACACGGGTTTTGCCAGTGTCGTGTATCGTCCAGGAGACATACTCGAGCCATGTTATGTTTACACACCTCAGCGTCCGAGACCTCTCGTGCTAATTGGTCCCTCACGGGCCAAGCGGTAGTGGGGATAATTCCACGACGTTTATCATCCAGGCCTTGGCGACATATATAGAGAATCACTGTATTTTCAAAAAATTGTGATGCTGTTTTGTATAGCCCACCTCACCGCTCACATTACTCTAGGAAGATTGCATTTCAAAATTCCCTATAAAAAGAAATCAATTGTTTATCATTCACAGCGTGCACTCTTAATTTGCGCCTAGAGTCTAATAAAAAAATTCGTTGCACTTTCGAACCACTCGAAAGACGCGCTCCACGAAGATGGCGCGCTCTGTGTGCAGCGCAGGTGTCACGAGGCGGTAATAAGCGGATACGAGCGCACGGGTGATTACACGCGAGAAAATTCAGTGGGCGTAATTGATTGTGTAAGAGCGACTAGGCGACGCGACGCCGAGTCGTGAGACAATGCTCGCTAGGAAAATTGAGCCGCGATCGAACGTGAATTAAACATCGTGGATTCAAATGGGCCGCGTGAAATATTCATAGCGGTTGTCGGAAGTTCTAGAATCGAACGAACCTACTATACTGAAATTCCTATCATTCCGACGACTACACAGACTGATTCAGCCAGGTGTACCACCCAAATTACCTTGTAAATTAATTGGATATGAGAAAAAACGGTTGAAACAATAGTTATATGGTTTCAAAAGTAGCGTATAATGTGATAATTAATTATTTTCTATTTTACTTTTTTATAGAGAAAGAAACGTCACCTTGAGTTTCTTTATTGTTCAGGGTAAAAATCAAACCGCGAATAAAAAAACTATAGAGGTATATGTGGTAAAAAATTAATAGTTACTGAGATATTCTCTGTAGCAGGTAGAAAAAAAATTGTTTCAAAATTACAACCAAGGTAAGAGACCTAATTACTGTGCCTATACTGATTATGCTTATTTTTAAAGCATAATGAATATTAAGAAAGAGGTATTAAATTTTTTTTCATTAAAATTAGTTAATATATATATATATATATATATATATATCTTTTTTAATATTCATTTGCGCTTTAAAAATAAGTATAATTAATCTAGGCACAGTGATTGATCGAATGCGATTTATACTTACATTGTATAATAACTTTTTCTTTGAAAGGCGTCATAAAACTGATATAAGATATTAAAAAGAAAAAAGATAATATTTTGACCTACCTGGTATGCAAATTTTCAACTGACACAAAAATTAGAATTCTGTGAATACTTCGCACAGAGTCGTAAATTACAGCTAATGAGTTAATTGTGGTTAATACGGCGAAGTGGAAGAGAAAACAAACGATGAGCATTGCGCGTTGCGTTTCTGTTGGAAACGTTTGTGACCGGTTTCGCATAATTACGCAACTTACGAAATCCTAAAAATTACGCCAACTTTCTATGGCATTTCATCCTACTTTACGCGCTAGACGACTGAACAGAGAAAGAAACAGACACACATAAATCCGAGAAGTTACGTCCCCAATTTATTTATCGACTTATTTAACAACACATAGCACAAGGGATTTTTGCAGTTGCGGCAGAAGCATACTTGTTTAAGCAAATATACATGCATGCAAATGTCAAATAGTGTTTATGGCACAACTTAATATATTAAATGAAAAACAGTAAAAAAAATGTAAATAATTTAAAAATACTGTAGCATTATTTTCAACTGTATAACGTCATTAAGAAAAAAAAAATAAACATATATGTGGCGCCTGTGTGTTGCAATTAATACAAATTATTTTTTATTTTGCATAAAAATCCGTAGTCTACATTTATCTAAATAATTTTTTTCGTATTTCGAATATTCAGGGAAATAACTACCTACGTGTACACATTTAAACCGGACATAACGCATACACTATACCCATATTATTTAAACGATGTCAGGTCCAGATAAATATTGAAACAGGAAAAGTTAGACAGATAAGAACAAACAATCCTCCCTGCTTGTAGTTATTACCAAATCGCAGCCATTTAGTGGAACTTGCCGCGCTCCACTTGCGTCTAAACATATCATTACCCACTGCAGGAAATATATAAGCCGCAGAAAAATACTGGATCGTAACATTGCCGTAAAGGAACTGCTAATCCGGCCAAAACAAACAAAACAATGGGAAATGTAATACAGTCACTCACATAATTGTTGGCACACACTTTAAATCAGAATAACTCTTTTATAAACGAACCAAACGAGTTTTTCTGTCAAGCTAGATGTTTACTAGATGGTATGCACCTAATGAAAATTTTGGAAAAAATATTTAGTCTCAATCACGAAAAAAAAAAATTTGCTTTTTACGAACTTTTTTTTATTTGGGCTTGTTAGGAAAAAATGTGTTTGTATATAAGTACCATCCGAAAATTTGTTGATTTATTATTGAAGTTTGTATTAAAAAATCTTCAGCTATGGGGCATAGACTTCCAAAAATTATGGAATAATCACTAGTAGATAATGGGTTAAGTGTCCGGCACAAGTCCCCCTAGCATTAGTGCTGCTTCAAGAATTAATCCAAAAAATCGTAATAGGAATAATAATAATAATAATAATAATAATAATATAATAAAAAAATGTAATATTATATTTAATTGCAGCAAGATAAAGAGGGCTCGGCAGAAAAACGTTATTATAGTACGCGCAGAGAACGTAGTTCGTGAGTTCGCGAAATGGCCTAGAAAAATAGTGCCGGAGCCTCCTTCCGCAGCCGACTGAATGAGCAATTTTAGAAAGAAAAGTTCAGCCAGCTTCCGCGTTACTTTCTTACGTGATACAGAAATTTCACGGCACCGTGCCAGGGACGCCGCATTTTATTCCCGCACCCGCGACAAAATCCGAATTCCGCCATCAAAAAATATTCAACTGTAAAATCGTTGAATTTGTCGAAAAAATTGTTTTCTGCATTAAACGTTCGAACATACTTAAACGAAAGTAAGAACAAAAATGTGAAACAAAATAAAAATGTATGAAAAAGTTAATATATTTAGCCATAATTCTAAAACATTTAAACAGGATTTTTATACGCTTTTATTAATATAAAATATTAAGTTAAAGCATTACATTAAATTCGGAGTTGAAAATATTACATTGAAGCATTAAATGAAATTCAAAATTAAAAATACTAAATTCAAGTATTAAAATAAATTCAAAGTTCAAAATATTACATTGAAGTATTAAATTAAATTCAAAATTAAAAATATTGAATTAAAGTATTAAATTGCATTCCAAGTTGAAAATATTCAATTAAATTCAAAATTGAAAATATTAAATTAAACTATTAAGTTAAATTCAAAGTTAAGAATATTACATATAAGTTTTTAAATTCAATTTGGAAAAGATTAAAAAGTGTGTACTGTCGACTAACAAATTACAGTAGACAGTCGTAGAATACTGATTTCAGTCTCGAACGATATTTATTTAAGGACAGACACCTGTCGTTAAAAGATAATCACAGGAACGATTCTATCGAACGAATTGCTAGTTTCTCTTTCGTTTTTTCTTCCTACTATTGAACAAGCATCGTTCGACATCGTTTTCCGTGTTACGGCAAACGATCTGATTTAAGACAGTCTCCTTAAAACTTTCTCATGCGACGAGAGTTCGGTTTTTCTTTTCTCGGTGGAAAATGCACGTTCTGTAGGCTGTCAATAAACGATGGAAAAGTGTAATTTCAAACGGTCTCGAGTAATATTCTCCCCAAGTGCTCCCTGAGTTCGAGATTTAGATTGATGTTTCTTATAGATCACAGTGGCGTTTGCTCGTTTAACGCGGGCGAGTTACTTTCTTTCGCTTTGTTCCTGCTTTTTTACTGTGCATGTAATTTGCATTGCGATTATAATCAGATTTGTCACGTATGTTTAAAATAAAGTTTAAAATAATTTTTAAGTAATGATTTTTAAATAATTTTAAAGTAATTTTGAAATAATAATTTTAAAATAAATGGTAATTTTAAAATAAATTGACCCTTGGGACAATACATTTCTATTTGTTTTTTCTTTTTTTACGAATTGGACGTATCGGTTTTCAAACAATTTTCGTATATAGAAAATTTTTTCTTCAATTTAGTATATTCGAAGAAATTAGAACAAATCAGATTCATAGTTTATTCATAGTTAAAATAAAATTAGAGCGCGAGTGAAATACAAAGCACGCGATATTCAAAGTTATAAATCAAACTGAATATTTTCCGTGTGTTGCTCGAACACTTGCAAATTTACATTTAACGGTTAAAAATTCTTATAGAAGTGCCTTATTTACAAGGTAGAATTCTACCTTGCAGAAAGTAATTTTTAATGGAATAATTCATAGCCAAAGGACTTGGAAAAAGAACGTGAAAATAATGTGTGTCCTTTTCGTAACAAATGTTGTCACACTTTCTGTACCATGTTTTGCTGTAGACAATACTAAATGTATATTTCACGTTGAAAGCTATAAAAGTCGCAAAATTTCAGATCAATTGTTTTGCAAATGGCAGAGTAACGTTGTCCCTTACCTGAAAAATGTGTCAAATTGAGAACGGGGGACGAACGAGGGTTAAAATCGTTTTCACGGTCAGGAAGGCTGGCAATGAAGCCGAAGAACGGAACAGAAAGAGAGAGAGGTCGCTCCGTAAGTAACGTAACCACGGGAGGAAGGGGAAACGTGCGTGGCGAAGGTTTACATTGGTGGAACACTTTCTCCTTTCCCCGTTATGAGATCACCATCTCCTCGGTTTTCCACCGGCGACGACATAACTTCGTCAATTTGTTGCCGCGAGTTAACGGACCGTCGCGACCCGCGTCAAATTAAACCTAGCCGACCGAGCAATTAAAATTTAAGACATTTCCTCGAGCCCTTCCTCCTTCCTTCATCCTTCCGTCGCCATTTTCCTCTCCTTTCAGCGATGCGAAGACGTTACAGGCTGTCCCATAACAGGGTACAGTATTCTCTCCGTAACTGTCGCAAAGATTTCTATCGTAACTGTCAACCTTCGATCCCCACCACTGAGGGGGTCCTCCTTGGAACCAGTGAATGTATATGGCGAACGGGATAGTCAGTCCGACACAATGGACAACATTTTCCACAACACGTTCAGCGAAGAAGCTGTATCGATGTTTATCAGGTCGCTATTGTGCTTGTACAATGCACTCGTTTCCAGGTTAATTAATCTAATCTAATGACGCATTTGTGTGCTGTATGTAGCTTCGATCGATAATAAAGCGTTCGCAGAGATACGCTATTGTGGGAAAAACGATGAATGTCCGGTGACAATGTGAACTATACTCGCAGGCTAAATGGACATTTGCTAGCTCGATGAAAGTTCTCTGCCTGTGGAAACAATTGTTCTCGATGTTTATTTGATTAGTCGCTCGATTGTGAGCCAACAGCGTCTAATTTCGTCTTTCGTTGTTTCTTCGAGTATTCTCCTTTCCATGATCTTGCTTTCACATTTTTTCAATAACACGGTGTGTAGTTGAATTTATGAGATTAAATTTCAGATTATTTATTTTTTACTGGCTCGAAATTTCTTGTAGAAATTTTTATATGCATTTATGTACATTCATTTAAATTTACGCGATATTTATGCGCATTTATATTCTCTTTAACTCTGATTCCTGGAAATATACATATATTCTACAAGATGGCATATTTTTTTTATGACATAATCGATGACATTCGACTTTCTCAAACGTAGAGTTCATTCGAAAAAAAATGTATTTTACACTTTCAACTTGTTCCCACTCGTAAAGTCGTTTTAATTTTACAGTAAATTATATTACAATTTATATAATCTATTAATATGAATATAATGGGAACGCATAACACAAGATCTCGTCATGCCAAAAGTATAATGTAGGTGTAGAATATTAACAGAGAGGAAGGAAGAACAGCAAATATAAATTCCATGGGCGGTGATATAATATACTTTCTAACAACCTTGTAGTGTGTTAATGGCTTTGATTAATTAGACATGCTCTTGCGCGGGACTGAAGAGAATAAACAATTAATAGGCCAGTATGAAATTTAAACTTCTCACAAGTATGTTTCAAATATGTTTCCTTTTTTTTTTGACAAAATAACATAATCGTCAGATCTGATAAATTGAATGACTGACATATTTTATAAGGAATTTTAACTTTCTTCTACTCCAAACAGTTACGCTTTACAATATTCATTGTAATTGGCAACCATAAAGATGCCTCGAAAAATTGTGCTTGTTTAACGAAACAAAAATTAAGATATGACCAAGATTTGTCGCGTTGGGTGTTCGCAAATTGTTTGAGATTGTCGCAATGTTTGCACCGTCGTTATAAGGGGATTAAATTTAATCACAGGATAAAATTTATTTACAGGACAATCGTCCCCATGAAGATGCCTCTAAAAATTGTACTTGTTTAACGAAACAAAAATTAAGATATGACCAAGATTTGTCGCGTTGGGTGTTCGCAAATTGTTTGAGATTGTCGCATTGTTTGCACCGCGTTATAAGAGGATTAAATTTAATCACAGGATAAAATTTATTTACAGGACAATCGTCCCCATGAAGACTTCGGCAGGCCCGCCGACTCCACGATGATTACCATAATCTCCCACTCACCGTTCAAAGTACCTAGGACCGAAAGATTAGGCACCCGGCCTCCAGACATCCTCTAACAGCATCCTTCGCAACGTTATGCCACGCAATTCAATCAAACCACCCTGTACTCTTCAAACACGTTCAAAATTCCAATTGAGGAAGCATGGTGTTCAGCGCGATAGTGGTAACGTCCGCCTTGAAGGGGGCCCTGGGTCTCATGGGAACCAGCCTATGGCTGATCCCCTTGCTAATAGCAGGTTTGTCCTACTACCGTTACGACCAACTGGACCCGGAAAGTCGACCCATCAACCGATACCCCTTGTACCCGGAGTACGACTTCATCGTGGTTGGAGGAGGCTCTGCAGGGGCAGTGGTTGCTAGCAGACTATCAGAAATCCCGGATTGGAATGTCCTTCTACTGGAGGCCGGGCCAGACGAGAATGAAATAACGGATGTGCCTTCGTTGGCTGCCTATCTTCAGCTGACGAAGCTGGATTGGAAATATAAAACCGAACCAACTGGCAGGGCCTGCTTGGCGATGAAGGGTGGCCGCTGCAATTGGCCCCGGGGCAAGGTTCTAGGTGGTTCCAGTGTGCTCAACTACATGCTCTACGTTCGAGGGAACCGCCATGATTACGACTACTGGGAGTCCCTCGGCAATCCTGGCTGGGGGTACAATCAGGCTTTGTACTACTTCAAGAAGTCCGAGGACAATCGCAACCCTTATCTGCAGAAGAGCGCCTACCACTCTACGGGCGGCTACCTGACGGTGCGTAAGAGATGATCTTATACGCATTAGGTGATTAGGTCGTAGGATAGGACTCCGCAAAAATCAGATACATTCCCCATTTTGCTTATCTCACAGGTACAGGAAGCCCCGTGGAAAACGCCCCTGGTGGTTGCGTTCGTGCAGGCGGGGGTGGAGCTGGGCTACGAGAACAGGGACATCAACGGCGAGCGTCAGACAGGCTTCATGATCGCCCAAGGAACCATCCGTAGAGGCAGCCGATGCTCCACAGCGAAGGCGTTCCTTCGGCCCGTGAGACTCCGTAAGAACATCCACACGGCCATGAACGCGCACGTGACCAAGGTCCTGGTAGACCCAGTGACCATGCGAGCCACTGGCGTCGAGTTCTACCGCGACGGTCGCAGGCAGATCGTCAGAGCTCGCAAAGAGGTGATCCTCTCGGCCGGTGCGGTGAACAGCGCCCAAATCCTGATGCTGTCGGGGATAGGACCCAGCGAGCACCTTCAGCAGTTAGGCATCCCCGTGATCAAGGACCTCCGAGTCGGGGATAACCTTCAAGATCACGTCGGCATGGGAGGATTGACCTTTCTGATCGATAAGCCAGTCGCGATAGTGCAGAACCGTCTCCAGGCGGCGCCAATCACCATGCACTACGTGGCCAATGGTAGGGGGCCTATGACCACCCTGGGAGGGGTCGAGGGCTACGCCTTTGTCAACACTAAGTTTGCCAATAGGTCCATCGACTATCCTGACATTCAGTTTCACATGGCGCCAGCTTCCATCAATTCTGACGCCGGAGTTCAGGTGAAGCGGGTGTTGGGAATCACCGACGAGGTCTACGACGCTGTCTACAAACCCATCGCCGACAAGGACGCCTGGACCATCATGCCACTACTGCTGAGACCTAGATCACGCGGCACCGTCAGGTTAAGAAACTCCAATCCCTTCAGCAGTCCTATCATCGACGCTAACTACTTCGCTGATACCAGGGACATTGCTACGTTGGTCGAAGGCGCCAAGCTCGCTATGAAAATCAGCGAGGCGAAGGTTTTCAGGCAGTTCGGGTCCAGAGCGTACCGGGTCAATCTGCCAGGGTGCAAGCATTTGAAGTTTGCCACGGACGCTTATTGGGAGTGCCACATTAGGCATATTTCTATGACGATCTATCATCCCGTCGGGACCACAAAGATGGGACCGCCGAGTGATCCCACTGCTGTGGTGGATCCTAGATTGAGGGTTTACGGGGTTGGAGGTCTGAGGGTGATCGATGCGTCCATTATGCCGACTATCAGCAGCGGAAATACCAATGCGCCGGTTATTATGATCGGCGAGAAGGGCGCGGATCTTATTAAGGGCGACTGGCTGGACTTTGCGACGACGAGATGATGATAGTGATTCTTCTAATTGTTTTTAGAAAATGGCGAACTGTAGGAATACTTGTTGTTCGACATATTTTAAAAATAAATTATAATAATGATGATGACGATGATGATAGTCTTTTGTGATAGTTTTTGGAACTATGTACATTGTTGGTGTTGAACTAGACTTTAAGGATTTATTATTGATGTTTGTATAAAGAATTCATAGTTTATCATGGCAGTTTATGTACATTTAACGAGCTTCGAATATTTCAGACGAAAAAAATATTTTACACGTTTTATGAATATTAATGCACTTATTAATTGACGTTGAGCTGTTTCTGGAAAGGTGAGGATATTTTCATAAAAATACAAATAAACCGAAAGTAAGTGAAAATCTATAAACAATCGGTATATCTATAGTCACTGCTCATAATAAGCACAAGAATAGACTTTGTGAATATTTCCCTCTTGACAGTATAGTAAATTTTATGATTTCTGCTTTATTAATTAATTCTTTAAATCCATTCAATTTTATATAACAAGTGGACCAACATCCATAAAATATGTAATGTTATTGTTTTGTTTAAATATTTGGAATTCATTAGGTGTACGTGGACTTTTGTTGTTGACCCTGTGTGATTTGGATCGTTAACCTAGAACGTTAGACGCTTTACAGCGTGATACGTTGAATATATGATTAACCTGTTGCATGATCGAGCGTAGTAGGACGGATGATTATGTTAGAATACCGTTGAACGTTGTAGAACTGCGATTTTGCGACGTAGCCAAACATAAATTTAATACTGGTGAGAGATTTCGATGCTAAGATATTTCGTACGAACATTAATTTCTCAAAAATTAGATATCGATAAAATATGGTAATAATGTAAACCATAAACAAAGAATGTTAAAATATGGATGTAATATGCGTGTATAAGGATGTTATATGCGTGTAAGAATGTCGGATGAAAAATAGATTGCGTAGAAGATTAAAATGACAAAGGAATAATTTTTATAACTTTAACCATAAATGACAAACGTTTGGAAATGTAATAAAGAGTTATGTTGTCTCAGGTAAACTTTGCTATCCAAGTGCCATACACTGTAACTTTAATATAAGATTGTAATTAACCCCCACCATCCGACCCTCGTGCTCCAACTTCATTTGGTCCTTGCTGTCGAATTGATACAACCATAAAAAATCGACACGACATAAAAGTTAATATTTATGTTTGCAAAATCCCTTTTCTAAAAATAAGAAACTGTGGAATTGCTGAGGGTTAAATAAAGAAACGTAAACAAACTGACTGTTGCGTATTTATTTCTTTAGAAGACATTAAATGCGCTATTCGAACCGATACTTTCATATACAGTGAATTCTCGATATATGTCAACAACACGGGTCTTGCCAGTGACATATATCGTCCAGGAGACATACCTGAGCCGTGTTATGTTTGCACTGCTCGGCGTCCGATGCCTCTCGAGCTTCGGGGCCGTAGTGGGGATAATTTCGCGACGTATATCATCCAGGCCTTAGCGACATATATGGAGAAATCACTGTAATATGTAATTAACCGAGAACAGAAAATATTATTTTTGCTAAAATTATTAAAATATCGTAAAATATAGTACTAAAGCTACCACAACGTCAAAGCTACTGTCTCTAGTAGACCCAGGGCGAAAGGTTCCCTTTCTTTTTGTTCCCTTTCCATTTCCCAATTAATTCTAACCGTGAACCGCTAATTCCTCAACCAATCGAAATAAAATACATTTTATCCTTCGCACGAATGGCAGAAAAATCGCGGCAGAACGACTGTGAACTTGTTCGCGTGAAGTTTGAATCGCCTGCGTGAACAATCTTCAGTATAAGTTGAACACATATCTTCAATTTTATCAGGACTACTTTCACGCTACATATTATAGGTATGTTAAACATTTCAATTTTTTGTGTGTTTGATATTTAAGAAAAATGAAATTAAAGTTAATTGAACGGTACCTCCCTTAATTTTTAATTTGATAATATCAAAATTGAAGAAACATAGCGTTCAATATTTGACTCTGCTGGGCAGCAATAAATAAAAAAGTAACGAATTTTTGTGCAATAATGTTAACTCAGCTATGCAAAAAGACGAAATAGTTTTAGTAAAAGGAATTAGAGTGGCTCTGCAGGTTAGCAACATGAAAGCTATGAATAGGTGCAAGGTTATTTTTATGATTAGCCAGCGTCTGGTTGCAAGAAATATACTTTTCCTTCGACTGCGTACTGGTTCTGCTGCTCGGTGTATTCTAACTACTATATTTACGAAGCTCATGCCAAAATTGCAACATAGACCTCGGCATCCGTTCACCTTTATCGTCAGACCAACTTCTAGTTTTTACATATCTTTTTACAAGACAAAAGACTTCAATAATATTCCTTCATCGATCATGTTTTCAAACATTCTCCCATTCAACGATTTTTTATTACATTTCTCAATAGACATTTTCATCACCTCGTTTCTATCTTTAGATCCATTATATTTCTTCATAACATTTTTTTATAGTGGTTATTATTTCGAGCTAAATACGTAACGATTTTCAACAGTATCTTTTTAATCAATAGAATTTTTATAAATTATCAAACTTGTCAATGTTTAAGGCAACAACATTCCCAAAATAGGAAATTCGATACCGTTTTTATTGCAATTTTTTAATAAAACAGTGATGAAACTGAATTATATGTAAAAAAATGTTAGCAAACATGATTTTTTATTGCCTGGTATTTCGATCAAGAAATAAGGACTTGGATTTTGCTTATTTTTATACATGAAATGCCGATGAATATGGTATAAAAATAAATTTTTAAAAAACCGTCTTCATACAAAAGCATTTATAATATCAATAAATAGAAAATTAATACAGATATCCATTTACGTGAATATTTAAACGTGATGATATAATGTAGTAACAAAAAGCTGTGAAAAATTTGTTCAGGTTGACCCAGGAAATATACATAGATGACTAATTAGATTTAAAAGATCATAATTAGATCTCAAACAATCAGAAATAATATTGGGTTGGAAGGTTCGCAGCGTTCTTAAATCAAAATAAAAATATTTATTCATAGCTTTATTCGATAACATATTTTCCATTCTATTCTATCACATATTGCACATTTTGAATAAACGCTGAAGGAAGATTTTGCAGCTTCATTTCGATGCAGGACAATCATTCGAGATCCTAATCAGTTTCCGGTAGGTAAAGTATTAAAATGTACGACTGAATAAAGAAAACTACACGGTCGAGTTTTTTCCGAATTTTTTTCTGGAAACAATCTTAGTCGTTTTTCCTTTGTGAACACATTCGCGAGCAGGTTCCTTCCTTTTTCCGGTTGTAATTAAAACATTCCACGCACCGCCGAACGGTTAGAACACTGAAAATAATTCGCGGCGTGCAGGTATAGTACTTTCCCAACGCTAATTCATTATTCCGATAGAATTTCAATTCCAGACAGAAAGAATTTCTTTTCTATAAGTGTGTGATTTCACTTTCGAATTTGAATTGCTAACCGATTCGAAACTTGTTGCGTAACATAACCGTCGGAGAGCTATGCGTACCGGCGATCGATTTTACGGTCGATTGCCATGGGACCAAGGTTCGTTACTCGTTCAACCATTTTATAATATATATTACTCCATAACATTAACGGATTACTAAATTCTAACCGAGGCAATCGACGACCTTCGAACTCGTGTAACTTCGCGTCAAAAATTTTACATTCTCTCTGCGCTCGTGTTGAACTGAAAAATTTAAACTTCGTGAACCTGAACAATATTTTAAACTTCGCAGAGCTTCGAATTTGTAAAATTTTGGTCGAGTAAAATTCAACTTCAGTTTCTTATTCCGCTTTGTAAGGGTATAAAAGTCCCTTTGAGCACAGAAAGAATTTCTACATAAAAATATATAATTTTGTATTATTAAAATGCATCGAAAATTATATTTATTGAAAAAATGTATAATCCATTGTTGGACTTAATTTATGCGATCAACGTCCGCGATACTGCATAAGCTGAGCATGTAAATACGTGATCGTGCGCTGAATAACATTCTGTTCGGATAATCGAGGTTCTATTGTGGTATCTGAAGATCACTGAACTATCTCCGCCTGAAAAACATACTTGACAAGATGTACAAAGAACACGAGACTGCACTTGGTAAAAATAATGGCACATTTGCTCAGATGGAACGTACGTAGGAGTACATTACCATTTATAAGTATTAAGACAACGAATGTATCCTCAGAAAATGGATACTCTTGGTCACGTTACAGTGCACAACGTTTAGGGCTATTTAAACGCTAGCTTATTAATTTTTTGGTCATAGAAAAATCTGTTCTCAGGAAAGAGACATGAACTTTCAATTTTGAAAATTTTTATACTTCAATGGTAACGGTTACACGGATCTAACTGAAACAGCAGGATGTTGTGAACTCTGCTGAATAAAACGACATAATTATTACATTATCAGTACGGAAACATGTATAAACAAAATAGTTAACGTGAACAGGACACATAAAGTGCAATAATCTTAATAGTTTCTCAAAGCGCGACATATGTACAGTCGATTCTCGTGTCGCAGAGATATACAAAGTGTCCCGAAAATGTTTTCCCTTGAAAAGGGTGATCCCTAAGGTAATTTGAAACAACTTTTTCCTTTACGAAAATATTCTCCGCCGCTTCGTTAAGGAGTTATTAACGAAAAACACGGACCAATCGGAGCGCGGCTACTACAGCAGACGGACTCCGGCTCGGCCAATGCCAACGCCACGCTCAGCGGGATCCGTCCGCTGTAGCCGCGCTCTGATTGGTCCGCGTTTTTCGTTAATAACTCCTTAACGCAGCCGCGGAGAAGATTTTCGTAAAGGAAAAAGTTACTTGGAATAATCTCAGGAATCATCCCTTTCAAGAACATACAGCATTTTTGGTCACCCTGTACGATAGAGAATTTTTGGCATAAATAAAAAATAAAATTAAAGGAATTTGAGATATCCCAGCAGATATTAAAATTGTACGATTTTTAATGCGAGGTCAATATCAGTCACACTTCTGTTTCTGTTACATTTTTATAACAAAAAATAATTTCTTTAGTTCCGGTAAAGGTTATGGAAATTTACGAAACTGGAAGTTCGGTGATTCAATTTTTGTCAAAATCCTGTCGCTAAACTCGGCCGAAATATTCGTTAATACGCACTGTACGATTTTCGCTGTGACTTGTTACACTTAAAATGGCACGCGTCGACGCAAGAGTGCGTGAGACAGTTAATCTAAAACTTCTGGAGAATAGTGTACCATAGGATTGCAAAGGAGTGCGGGGTATAAAAGTGAAACGTGCACGAGATCAAATAGATGCACGCTGGAACACAGAAAACACGAGAAGGGGTCGCGTGGAGTCCAAGTTGGCATTACTCAAGCCCGGTAAGTATTACGTGAACGGCAACGAGAAAGCGCATTTCTCTGGTGGATCTCGAAGTGGAAAGTGGACACTGGGTCTCCAGAAGCAGTTTTGGCGGACAAGTAACATCGTCCGGTCTTTCGGTAGCGACGGGACTGATTAACTCGATTGTTCGTGCCGAGGATAACGGTAACAACAATTTGACAGCGACAATTGCCGTTACAAAATCAATCGGAACGTGTAGGGGGCTCGCCTAATCCTCGTACGTTCCTCTGCTCGAAATTCCTCCACTTTCTATTTTGGATACTGTACAATATTTTGTGTCTCCACGACCATGCTGTCATTTGACGAAATTGTGACTAAAATACAATTGGATGGAATATAAGTGAAGAATTCTCAGTGTGGAACATCCCCGTGGAACGTACGAAGATTAAATTAATAAATGAAACATAACGCCAAACATTTTAACCGTGAAACAAGTGTAGAAAAATTTTAACGAGACTCGGGAAATCTTGTTGCCAAAGAGACTGCATTTGCTTATGACATAATGGCTGGATTCGATTCTCGAGTTGCCACGAATGGGATCATGCGCCTCGTGTAGATATCCATGAATGGTTAAGTAATTAGCTATGCTTGGAATGAATGTAGTCTATTTCAAATGTCCGGCGTTAGCTACCATTTATTTCTTCAAAATCGTACACCAAAGTTTGAAAAAGATTTGTGTTAGCCGCGCTCTGATTGGTCCGTGTTTTCCTCTAATAACTCCTTAAGAAATCTGCGGAGAACATTTTCTCAAAGGAAAAAGTTTCTTCGAATGACCTCGGGAATCATCCCTTCAATGAAATACATCATTTTGGGAAAAATAACATTTTTTTAAAACTGTTCATACGCATCTTTTTGCATTTTTCCGGATTCCGCGACAGTTAGAGAAACATTATTAAATCGTGCCATTTACTGTTTAATTTTTTCGGCAACTTCTGGTTCAAGTGTTCTATTTTTTTTTTTTTTTCTTGAAGGCATACAAATTCTTTTGATAAGAATTTTCCAGACATCGTTACGCAGTAACATGCAGTACAGGAATGCGTAGCTTTCCCCCGGCGTGACAATGTCAAACCAGTTTGATCTATACGCATTACAAAATCTAACTACCTTAACAGGTGTCTAATTACCTGTACATTCTATCGAATGGTTCGGGTCCGATTGAAATCGGCCCGGGGGCGATTTTGACCCCAAACCCGGCCACAGCCTTTTCCGCTTATAAACAAAAGGGTTAAACAGTTGTCTCGAAAAATTCTGATTTAACATAAAAATCCGCAGTTAACGTCCATTGCCAAATTACTGCTTTACTTCTTCACAGCAATATGGTGCACGTAGCCTGTGGTGTGCTGCTCCTAGCATCGTTCCTCGCCGTCCCCATAAATTCTCAATCACTGCTAGAATCATTGAGGACTTACGGGCCACCGGCAGAAGTCCTGAACAGAGTCGACCCCAATAACAAGAAATACGACTTCATAATCGTCGGAGCCGGTTCTGCAGGTTCCGTCCTTGCCAACCGTCTCTCGGAAAACAAGAAATGGAACGTGTTGCTTCTGGAGGCAGGTGGAACCGAGACGGTGCTCCACCAGATCCCGATTCTCGTAGGATACTTTCAACTGTCGAACTACAACTGGGGTTACAACGTTGAGCCGCAGAAGAACGCCTGTCTGGGGATGATCAACCGACAGTGCTCCTGGCCCCGGGGGAAATCCCTAGGTGGCACCAGCTCTCTTAACTACATGATCCACACCAGAGGGAACAAGCTGGACTATGATATTTGGGCTGCTCTTGGAAATAAGGGCTGGTCTTACAACGAAGTCCTGCCCTACTATATAAAGAGCGAGAAATTCAACGTGCCAGGTGAGTCTGTTGACTTTAGGAAATATTTCTCTATATATGTCGCCAAGGCCTGGATGATAAAGGTCGCGGAACTATCCCCACTACCGCGGGGTATGTCTCCTGGACGATACATGACGCTGGCGAGACCAGTGTTGTTGACATATATTGAGAATTCACTGTATAGCGAGTAAATAAGACATTTGTCTCACCATGTGTCGGTGAGATGAATACTGATCATAAGACTATTTCGTTCCGATAAATTTTATAAAACAGAGAGAGAGAGAGTATAATGAAACATTACGTTTCTAGGTATCAAGAACTCCTCCTACCACGGCGACCAAGGCTACTTGTGCGTGGAGCACGTGCCCTACCACACAGAGCTATCGAAAGCGTTCTTAAAAGCTGGTCGCGAGTTAGGCTACAAGATCATAGACTACAACGGCGAAGATCAAATCGGCTTCTCCTACATCCAAGCGAACCTAGACAGAGGGACCCGATGCAGCGCGTCGAAGGCATACCTACGAGTCAACCGTCCAAACCTCGACATAGCAACAGGCGCGATGGTCACTAAAGTCTTGATTAACGATGATAACCAAGCATACGGTGTGGAGTTTATCCAAAACAATCAACGCAAACAAGTCTTCTCCTCGAAAGAGGTAATCCTGTCCGCCGGGACTATCGACTCAGCGAAGTTACTAATGCTGTCCGGTATAGGTCCTCGGAATCACTTAGAGGAGCTAGGAATCAAAGTGCTGAAGGATTTAAAAGTAGGATATAGTATGTACGAGCACATAGGATTCCTGGGACTAACGTTCATAGTGAATCAACCAGTGTCCTTGCTGCAAAGCAGACTGGCTAGACCTAGCGTGTTCGTGCAATACTTTCTGAATAGGAGTGGCCTGATGTCTATGCCAGGTGGCGCGGAGGCTCTGGCCTTCATCAGGACGAAGTACGCCCCTGACAGTAGGCCTGACGTTGAACTATTGTTCGCCGCTGGGTCGGTGCACTCTGACGGAGGTATACCCTTGAAAAAGGCTCTAAGAATCTCGCCCGAGCTGTACCATACTGTCTACAAGCCAATCGAAAATCAGGACGCCTGGTCCATTTGGCCCATCCTGCAAAATCCCAGGAGCGTCGGCAGGCTGACTTTGAAGTCCAAGAACCCCTTCGAGCCGCCAAGAATGGATCCTAATTTCTTCGAGCATCCGGCTGACGTGGAGATCATCCTGGAGGGCATCAAGCATGCTATCAACATCTCCAGGACGGCTCCCTTCAGAAAGTATGGGAGCAGATTGCACGATATCAAGATCCCTGGCTGCACGGAATTCGAGTTCGCCAGCGATGACTATTGGCGGTGCGCTATCAAGCATCTGCCGTCGATGATGAATCATGAGATTGGAACCGTAAAGATGGGACCCGAGAGCGATACCTACGCCGTGGTAGATCCGAAGCTTAGGGTTTACGGCATGAAGGGATTGAGGGTGGCCGATGCGAGCATTATGCCGACCATACCTACGGGGCACGTGAACGCGGGGATTTATATGATTGGAGAGAAGGCGGCTGATATGATTAAGGAGTCTTGGCAGTGAAGTTGTTTCAGTAGCCAAACTACTTCGTTGGGTAGCTGATTAGAGCCTTGATGGAAGCAGATTAAGACGCAGTCGTTTCGATGTAGCTGTTAATACTGTTGAGTATTTTTGTAGAGACTTCTATTGCAACTTTTCAACGAGCGCCTTGAGAAACTAAATGCACACAGTACCGACACTTCTTTGAATCGGTGTTCAAACCCCTGTGAATGGGTTGCTGGATGAAAGGAAAAGATTGGACTTGAAAAGTAAAAATGTTAAAATAAAATTGGTAAATGGAAAAAAAGTTGGTATTGGAAAGGTTGGGAAGCACAAAAATATTTGTAAACCGCGACATAGTGGAAAACGATGTTCAACGAATATGCGCAGTCCCATGGACTGAAAATCATTTTTATGGAATCATATATTTAAGTGAAGATTCTAACACATTCAAGAGAATTTTTGTAAGGCCATATGTAATTTCTAATTTTTAACTGTTCTTGTGTCAAACATCTAATGTAATTGATTAGTCATTAATTTCATACATGTTTATTAGTTCGTAAGAGATTTTGCTATGTTTAGTTCATCTAAAAAATTATTATTGTATTATATATAAATTTATATTGAAATTAAGAAAGAACTTTACAAATTCAACATAGTTAATCAAATTCGTAATTAGTTTAGAATTGTTTCTCAAGAAAAACCGTAGAACTCTTTATGTTCTTGTTATAAATGTATAACTATTTGGGTGTTAATTAGAGGTGTTACAGAGTTAGAGTAACGATGAATTGTTCCTTATAGGAAACTTGATGTTCTCGTCACAATATTTGTGGAAGTACACAGTGGGCGGACAAAAGAAAGTTTAAGTAGTAATGTATACGATAAGTGTCACAATTTTGGTATAAACTGAAATTTTGTTTTAGAGCAGCAATGATTTTTTTATGAATATCTAAATCTTATAAAATATGGAAGCGAGAAAACGTCGAAAGGGAATAAAAAATTATCAACAAATGAAAAACCATCTAGTGCCAAAGTTATTAGAGGTATTGTTAAGTACTCATATATACAGAAATTCCAATTCTAAACTTTCTTTTGTCCACCACAGTACTACATGTCTTGTCGAGTGATTGTATGTTTTTGTTCTCTTGTCTGATATAATTGTTAATAAGTGTACTGTTTTTCAAGAATATATTAATAAATGAAAGTTGAAATGCAACGTACTGTGTGAGAAATTCAGGAAACACGATTAAATTATGGCTCTATGTTCATACTATTTTCATCGTAAAAATTATAAGAATTGTGACTGATAAAAATCGGCAAAACATTTCCGAATGCCTAACGAACAGAAACATTCATCCTTTCTAGGAAGAATCACCCCTTTTAAGGAAGTATAACATTTTTGGGACACCCTGTATATAAATATATAATGCACAATATAATAATATTATGTTTAGTAAAGAGGAAAAGTGAAATCTACGAACGCTCTTTTGTAATAATTAAATTGCACATCGTTGTGCAAAGATCTTTTTACTAGTCTTTTTACTAGATCTTTTAACTAGTTTTAAAAAATTTGTTACAATAAAAATGAATTTGTTCCGTTTATCATGGACTGCGTTGTGCTTCGAGGAAATATCTTATCAAAGGTTTTAGGAGATCTGACATGCTGTGAATGCATAAACTCCGCAGTCAAATAATAATTATTTAAAGAATGCATAATGTACCACGTCATACGAAATTGTAAAAGACAGTAATAATTTATCTTAGATACTGACAAACTCATTAGAAATGGAAAGCGTCTTTGAGTGACAGTGCATTTATCATATGCTATATTTGAACACGTGAAATACATCAATGCAGAAGCCTTATCAAAGACTAATCCAGTTTTTCCTTCATGTTTTGCTTATCTTGCAATTAGACTAACCGTTTTTGCTTATGTTGCAATTAGACTGTCCGTTTTACTTGTTTTACAATTAGACTGACGATCCATTGTTTTATAAAAACAGTACAGTTATAGTTGTGTAATTTTAATTTTATAAATGCATTCTTTCGATAAATATATTTAATTGAATAATTATAATGCTTATAACTACAGCGTCTATTATACTAGTTTACAAATGTGAATAAAGTATTTTCTACTTAACTACAAAAATTGAATAATTACAAATTATATAATTCACTGGTTCGCCCTATAATAAACGAAAAAAGATAAAAATACAGTAAAATTGGGTAATTCTATTGTTCTTTATTTTCAAGTAAAAACATGCTTATTATAACATACAGGAAAAAAATCTCAAAATAACATGACAACATAAATAAAAGAAAATTAATACATTCTTTACTCTCTTCCTAATCAAACAAAATCCTTATCAGTAAAAATGAATTATTTATATACAATAAAATATACGTTTAATATGTTATATATTATTATGTTGTTATGTTTATATATTCTTTTACATATTTATATGAGAATCCATTTTGCACAACATTATACCGTAATGCAAAAATAATGAATGAGTTCAATGTGTTTTATAAATAATTTTCCTAATAAACTTCATTCCTTGTATTGTTTGTTATATATCATTTTAAAGTTTATTTATTGCTCAATCTATCTACCTTAAAATAATTTTTGTAACGTTTAATAAGCAAGAAGACTTATTAGAAAAAATTGCTTCTAGAACACAAAGCAGTAGAATTCGACCATTATTTTTGCACCTAATATAACGTACCTAGTAATAAAATAAACTACTTATACATATAACAAGTTTTCTAAACTTATCTACGAGCTAACAAATTTACAAAAACAAGATCCCTTAAACGTAAATGAAAATAAAAAACATTAAAAATAATTAAAAACATATAAAAATAATTTCTTTTGGAGTGAAACTTTATTTACAAAACAAAAAGATATTTAACGGCTGCTTTACATAAACTATACACATAAATATTTTTCGTGATAACAAATGTTTTACAATAACGTTACGTAAATCTTTTTCATAAATATTTGCAACGCTACACTTTTTACAGCTGCTTACATAAATCGTTTGTATGAACATGTGTTATACAATTTGTAATCTATTTCTCGTAAATTTTCGAAACACGAAATTGTTTAATCATGTCATTTTGTTCTGCTAATGGCCGCCACGTAAATATCGCTCGTGACGCACCATATAGTAATTAGAACCCGTCCCTGTAAAGGCCGCCACACATACAGCGCAATATTCCCATAGTACAACGTAATTCCTCTGAATGAGTTAGGTGAGAGATAATGAATTACATATTTGCGTGCAAGAGACATTGCAGGACAATCGAGTGACCCAGATAGTTGTACGTGTTAACAAAAGACAACTTTATGTGTAAAAGCATGTCAGGAGTTCGATGGCGACGTAAAACTCTGGATGAGTCACGCATCTACAACTTAACGCTTCCGTGACAATCCGCAGCAAATATTTCCGACCATACTACTACGTTGCGGAAATATTTTTAATATCCTTTCCATCCATCTTATTAGTCTTAATTGATTCTCAGTATGTTAAAAAATTTAATCTCATTTTATTGGTCTGAAACTAAATTTCAGTATGATCGAAAAATTATCAAAAACAATAAATTAATGTAATTATTTATGTATAATACGTAATTACTTCCTATTTTTCTGTTTCAAAACGCTATTTAAAAGAAAATAGAAGATGTTTTAAAGCTTATTCATTTATATGAAGTATATTATCATGTTCTTCAGTTATTTTTCATGTCTTCTTCGTGCAGATTTCATTAGAATTTGATGTAAAATGACTATTTCAATGATTTTCTGTTAAAATATTTAACACTAGGTTTACAAGACTTGTCAAAATGATGGGTTCTAATGTTTTTAATTTACAAGCATTGAGATTGTAAATATGCATCCATTCGACAAATTTATTTCTTTTATTACATGTTATTTTAAAAAATTTCTAAAAATTTGGATAGAGACATTCCCATTTTTTTTATAAAGTAATGTAATATAGTTGTTTTTAGTGTACCGTAAATCTAGTGTTGAATTAGTTTTACCTAGCAATTTATTTGATGTCACAGATTATGTATAAAATACTAAAATATTAGTTTAAATGGTTAGAAAATTAGGAAGCGCATAAAAGATGATATGTACAAAATTATAAGTATGCAGGGTTATTAAAAATACTATGACACTGATACATAATTATACACACAGTATTCTATTAATAAAGTATGTAATGGCTACACTTTCATAGATTGTTAACCCTCTGATCTTATTTTCAATTGGCAGAATTAGAGTATATACGAACCTACGTGTACGTTTATCGGTTTCACCTTGAGATTATTCAGCTCAATCTTGTTTTTATATCCTAATTACTTTTACCAACCCATAAAAGACATTTCAATTTCCATTAACTTTGTTACTATTATACTATCCATGATAGTATGCGATATAAACATGATTGACCCAAATATTTTAATTTCAAGATACGTAAGGTTAGTCTATCGGTTTATTACCGATCTATACTACGTTTCTATCCTACATTTCATTTCATGATTAAGCTATAACTTCAATTATTACACTCGCATGTGGTAATTTCATTATTTATTTAACTTTAGATTAATCAAATTGTTGTTTATATTTCTCATTGTCCCCCCATGATAATATATGTATACATACAACTTGAAAAAGGAATGACAAATATTTTGTCCACTTTTGTGGTGTATTACTCCAAAATAAATAACCTGTTTACAAAAATTAAAAAATGCAATTGTGTACATCATATCAAATATACAACGGTAACACCGATGACCTAAGCATCGTACGAATTTATTAAATACGCACACGAATTATTATCAATTAAATGAAATGGTAAAAATTTCTGACAAAATAAAATAGCGTCTATAGCCGATTTTGCGAAAGAAGAAATCTGAGGTCATAATAGCTGTCCGGTCAGCTTCATCCTATGATACGTGCGTTGTAGGAAAACGATGGACATCTATTACGACTGTTGATGTATCTCAAGAATCCTCTCTCGAAAAGCAGACCACAACTTTGTTGATCTTAAGAAGCCGGTGAAGCAAGTAAAAAGCTACGGAAAGTGAATCAAGCGAAGCAGCTCTAGGTTATTATATCGCACCGCTTGATGAATTTGTCGTTTCCCATTGATTTGCGTACCTGATACAACGAGAGCTTCGTTTGGACCACAGGTGTGAACGTTTCCCATTGTCGGATCAACTTTTTCTTAACGAAGATGCAACAACAAACCGGCACTAGCAAACAACCAACACTAACACTGTCAGCACTGACACTGATTGTTATGACAAACCGGTAGTAGAAGGACGTGGAATATTTCAAAAACCCCGGTAAATTATTAATAACACAAACCGTGTCAACCACGCGTCGTAAGGTTACGAAGCTGCTCCAAGCCACTACCCAAAATTATTTGTAGCTTTTGCAAAACCCTAGTTTACGAGCACTGCCAACTTACGAATGAGCTTTCGCTTACAGTGCTTACAGCGACATCATAGGAACGAAACATTACTATACTCACTTCTCACTGCAACCATAGACAATACGGATCAATATAGATGTACATGCAATGCAATTTTTCTGTCTACGGTTCTGAATTACCAAGTCTATGGAAAATGCCCTATTACCACAGACGAGGTATAGGAGTAGACCAATCATCCAACGTATTTTTTTGTCTCACGTCCGCGGGTCTCTAGAGCCCCAGAAATGCATCGAGTATATTCTTGTGAATGTAATAGAACATAACCTCTAACATTTATTAAATGGTCTAATATTATTGTTGTTTCTACGTTGTGTACGTGACATATTAAATGTAAGACAGTGAAAATTCTTTAAAACTTGTTTTATTTAACGTATTTAAGAAAACATTGACAAAATGTCTGAAGACGAGGTAGAAAGTTTTGAAATCACAGACTACGATCTTGAAAATGAATTTAATATTAATCGTCCCAGACGAAAATTAACCAAAAAGCAGCAAATGCTTGGTAAGATTTCTACTTTAATAATTTTCCTGCTATGAAGATATATCTCTATAATTGCTTGGAAAATTCGAGTGACTTCATATACTAACCAAAACTATTTTGCTTCAGGTATTTGGGCAGATGATAGTGACGAAGATGAATTATCTGCCAGGCCATCGTTCAGAACTTTTGACAAAGGACCAAAGAATTATACCGCTCCTGTCAGTTTTGTGGCAGGTGGTATTCAACAAGCAGGGAAACCGAAAGAGGAAAAGGAGGAGAATGATGAAGATGATAGCGACAATGAGAATGCAAGTAAATCGCAGAGGGAATACCCAAATAGTTCCAGGTATTAGATTTTCTTATCTTACTTCTTTATAAGAAAACCCTTTGTGATCTGTGAAACAATTCATAGTTTCGTTCCAGTTGATACACGTTATATAGTTTTACCTCAAGAAACAGATTACCCTATTATTAACAAGATTATTCTATTTAATCAAACATTAACTGCACTGATTTTCTTATCTTCCGATTTCATTATTTTAGTTCTGAAGACGAACGACCAAGCATGGCACCATTACGTGCATCCTTTTCTATGAATACGGATGGAGATATTGCTGGCTTACGTAGAAAGAAAAATAAAGTTAATCCCTTGCTTATGCAAACTGGAATGGGTAGTTGGGAAGTCCATACAAAAGGTATTGGAGCAAAATTACTATTACAGGTACGTATATAAAATTCTATACCATTTATGGTTTTTATTATAAAGATACGTTAAAAATATTTTGCTAATAATTTAGATGGGTTTTGAACCTGGCAAAGGATTGGGTAAACAGTTACAAGGCATAAGTGCACCAGTAGAAGCACATTTGAGAAAGGGCAGAGGTGCCATAGGTGCTTATGGTCCAGAAAAATGCCCAAAAGTGCCTGAAAAGAAGAAGGAAGAAGATGCAGAGGAGGGGAAAGATTCTAAAGGCAAATTATCGCAGTGGCGAAAAGGAGACAGTAATGCAACAAAGAAGAAAGTGAAATATGTGTACCGAAGTGTAGATCAAGTATTAGAAGATGGAAAATTGAAACCTAATAAGAAAGCGAGAGCATCAAATGAAATGAGTAGAGTTAAGGTTATAGATATGACTGGTCCAGAACAGAGAATACTCAGTGGTTATCATGCAATAGCCGGGGGTCAACAGAGACCTGATGAAAATGTTGTGATTACTGACAAGAAGTCGAAAGTTAATTTTGCACTCCCAGAGCTCCAACATAATTTAAATATACTTCTAGATATGTGCGAACAGGATATTATACAAAATGATAGACGAACAAGGCATTTGAGTGATAGAGTGATCGCGTTAGAAGCAGAGAAGAAGAATATATCTAAAGTTATAGATCATCACGGTCAACTTATCGATACTTTAGAAAATGTGTTAGAAATCGTAGACAAGTTAATGGATGAAACGAACCAATTGTCTTTACTAGAAACTGCTGAAGCCTTCAAAGATTTGCAAGATAAATACTATGAGGAATATAAAATGTACGAGCTTGGTGAATTGGCCAGTAGTTTCGTTGGTCCAAAGATAAAGGATTGTTTAGCCAGTTGGAACCCGACAATGCAACCGAAGCAACCTATTAAGTTATTTGATCAATGGAAGAGTATTCTGGAAAGCGGTACCACAACGCTACAAACGAGAACTATGCATCCGTATGATCAGCTTGTTTGGAACGCGTGGATGCCGTCAATTAGGGGAGCCATTCAGTAAGTTTTATTTTCCTGTACATAAATAAAGGTAGAATCGAAGTTGAATTGTCTACTAATTTTTATTTCAGACAATGGGCTTGTAGACAGCCGGATCCTCTTATCGAATTAATAGAAATCTGGATGCCATTACTTCCAGGTTGGATATTGGAAAATATTTTAGATTTATTGATACTTCCCAAACTTACTTTGGAAGTGGAGGAATGGAATCCTCTTACAGACACTGTGCCTATTCACACATGGATTCATCCTTGGCTACCACTATTACGTAAGTATGGATTTCAGATTAATTGCATTGTCTAACAAATTTTAACCGTTTCCTTCCTATTAACTAACAGGCGATTCTTATAGTTTTTAATTCATTGATATTTTTAGTTGAGAATCTATAGAATCGTTCTATGCACGAAATATTCCTACAGCTTTTTGTATAATGTTATTAAAAAATATAAAGTCATATTTGAGTATCATTCTATCCAAGAAGCATTTGTATAGTTGTCACGGTTAAAATAAACAAAATTTCCAAACATTAGAATTCGTATTGAGTATTTCAAAGATTGTGTCCATTGATTATAAAAATACATAATTCATGTTGAAAAATGTTGTTCTGTCGTTCTAGGACTTATTAAATATTTGATTGTTGCAGGAAATCGTTTGGACACTTTAATATATCCAATAATACGACGCAAACTAGGTTCTGCATTAGGTGGCTGGCATCCATCTGACAGATCTGCCAGGCTAATGCTACAGCCATGGTGCAACGTCTTCGCAAAGGGAGATATGGAAGCGTTCCTAGTAAAAAACATAATCCCAAAACTGCAAGTAGCGCTCTCAGAATTTGTCATAAATCCACACCAGCAGCATTTAGATCAGTGGAACTGGGTTTACGAATGGAAAGAATTGATTCCAACTCACATAATGGCAAGTTTGCTCGACAAATTCTTCTTCCCCAAATGGTTGCAAGTTTTAGCATTGTGGTTGAATCATTCCCCCAACTACGATCAAGTTACGAACTGGTACATGGGATGGAAAGGCATGCTGAGTGAGAAAATACTCTCCGAGCCTCTAGTGAAAGGTAAGTTTAGTATGCAATCAAATTTGATATATGTATATACTAAGCGTATGTAACTCATAATATTATAAATTTATTTTATAGAGCATTTCAAGAAAGCGTTGGATATGATGAATAGAGCAGTCAGTGGGCCACAAAGCCATCAACCAGGAGCAATGGAACAAGTTTCGTATCTGACGAGTTTGGAAAGGACTCAGCCTACTATGTCACAGATGCCAGCAAATGCTCAGCCAAGAATGGAGGTGCGATTTGATTTGTTATACGTTTATTAGAATCTAGTCGTATGTTTTGTTGCAAATTTTATGATAATATATATTTTCGCAGAGGCTCGCAGAGGCAGTGAGAACAGCATCGCAAATTCCCCAAGGCTTCAAGGACCTCGTGCAGAAGAAGTGCGAGGAAAGAGGCATCCTGTTCATGCCAATACCAAATCGCTACAGGGAAGCAAAACAAGTTTACAAAGTGGGCAATGTGCAAGCCTACATAGACGGCAACGTCCTATTCGTGTGTCACAACGGTATGAATTGGCTGCCGACGCATTTAAATGCATTGTTAGACATGTCTGAACTCTAGGAACAATTAAATTCTAAGTTTAGAACGTAATTAATACACTGTGAAGTTTATACATTTATGTAAAGTGAACAGATGAAATTTAAAATAGTGAGAGAATTAAAAGAATTTGCGAATTTGAATATATTACTTTCGATCTATTTAAATTACTGAAGGAAGAAAGACTTTCATATTTGGATTATGTGTTTTACAACCGGTGCAAAATAGTTTTATTTTGCATAAAAATCCGCAATCTAGTAATTAGCATTGAACATGTAATTATTTATTGTACATACACTGTAAAGTATCCTGTAAGAAACTTTGAAAGTTGCATTATATATAATGCGAACAGTTTGTAAAGTGATTATCATGTTTTATACGAACTATGCTGTATAATAAATTATTATACCAGCATAATACTATGTGCGTTTACCTCTGTGGCATGTATAAACATCGTGCAACGCGGTAGGTGTAAATAATAATTTAGAGTGCTTATAGTAATTTTACTGGGCCAGTTGAATTAAATACTCGTTTGTTGTAGGTTCTTTATATAGTGTTCCGAGTATTATGCTAGTAACATGTATCGAGACGGTCGATCTGAAGCGTTGCTATTTATTCCATCCGAGAGAGGAACATCTCTTTTCTTGGATGGTACTCCCGGCATTCACGTTTCACGAATGCAGCCCCGTACTCGCGGATGTTTGTCTTATTGACCACTTCGAGCTGAAGTGGTCGAAGTCGAACGCGTGTAGGCGCCCCTGGTTATCCCACTACCAAGAGCCATAGCTATAAAACTCCTCGATATGGAAAGTTGCACGTAATCCCGTGGAGTTGTACGTATGTACCTACAGAGTCGTCCAATAGGCACCGTGTATCAACCATCACGGTGTGTGCTGGAGCTGTGCGACGGCCATGGGCGCCACCATGGTCGAAGCGAATGTCTTTTCGTATTATACATAATGGTAACAATTTATAGCAACATCATAATGGACAAAATCGCAACGAAAATTATTGTCCACTTGTCAGTCGATGCGATAACTTACATCAAAGATTATTCATTGTCATTTGAATATTTTTCTAATACAAAATCCAGCAATAGCAATATCATAATAGTAACTCAAGGACAATCAATCGATGTAAATGTCTTTTCTATATATCAATATACCATATATGAATATATGATTATACTGAATATATTTTTGTAACTAAAGGCGATATTTATTTTCTACTCTATATTCTATATCAAATTAATTTGTGCATACCGGAAACCGAAATTACACTTTCACCAACGCAATACGTTTACAGCATATTATTACAATATATCAGTATATTATCGCAATTCAATAATTACAGTCTATACTAAATTGATTTGCGCACGCTCTAAATCACAATTACTTTTCCATTACATCAATATATTTATGATTTATTATTGCAATATACGGGATGTTTCGTCATATATGGGATCCCCATCAGGAGTGCATAGACGATGCCAAACCAATGAAAAAATTCATATAAACATGTGTCCTATTTGACCTTGTTTTAAAATTATAGACATTTTTTAATTTCAATAATCGTGACGATTACCCTTGGTTTTTATTTAAACATCGTATTGTATCTTGCAGATATTTCCGAGGTGCGAAGTTGTAAAACAATCGGGAAAATGAATTTGATTTGCAAAAGGGGAAATTTGATTTGCAGCAGGGTGAACTTGATTGTAGTTAATTATATTATTGCAACTAAAAGGTGCAATTTGTTTTTCACGCTACAGTTGATTTGTATATGATCAGAACCGAAATTACTTTTTCACCAATCCAATCAATTTTCAATAGATTTAATATATTACTGTATAAATGCAATACTGTATGCAGTATTGCAGCCAAATTTATTTGAACATTTTCCAAACTTAAATTACGTTTCAATATGCTTTTAATACATTGTGTCAACTATATTAACACATGTATCATTGCAACTGAAACTGCAATATGTTTTTCACTCTACATTAAATTGACCCGTACATTTTCGGCTTTGAAAAATGGAAATTACATTTCCGGAAATCCAATAAAATTGCCAATATATTATTGCAGTATATCAATGATTGCAGTACAATGATAAAATATTGCAACGAAACGTGCACTTTAGTTTTTACCCTATATTAAATAATGACAAAATTGCAGATTTTCACGTATCTCATATATTTCCAATACAATACACGAATATATTTTTGCAATAAAATAACCAGTTTGTTTTTCGTTCCAGATGAAACCTCTTCGCATATACTCAAACCTAGATTATATTTCCAACAATTTTGCAATCGGCAGAACATTTCGCACGAATTGCAACTTCATCAGGGGTTGAAAGACAGGATGGTACTTGTCTTTTTACTGAATTTTACACTGTTTTCTTACATCCCCAAAAGCAAAATTAATTTTCAACTAACCCGATATATTTTAAGAAGAAGCAACTTAGATAAATGGGGCCCCAGTTTAAATTTTGTCTAAGGCCCGCTAGAAGCTTAATCTGGCACTGAATGCATCGATATAACATTATTGCAATCAAAGTTATAGTTTCTCGTTCCATTAGATTGATTTCGCTGCTGAAATTACGTTTGGTCATCAAACCAATATATTCTCAGTACATTGGATGATTGCAAAATTCCAATTTTCAGAAACCTCAAGCTTTCTTAATAAAAAAAAAATGACGTAGCTTTTATGAAAAAAGAAGCCACCAGTTTGCAAAGCGTTAGGAGACAATTTTAGAAAACGGTGGTGGCGATATAAATGATTGATGGAACAGTTATTTTAAAATGCAACCGCAAGTGTTTTATTTTTAAATCCGTTACGAACTTTTGCAATTATCACGATACATGAATGTATTATTAGAAGCAAGGATGCAACTCTCTTCATACTCCCAGCACATTTATAATTTCCCTCTAATCGAGTCTACAGTTCTCGCATTCCTCCCTCAACCGAATAAGTCTTCAGGTGACGCCAATGGCGTCACTACCAACACCGTCTCGTTCGGCGCGAGTGGAGGACTGGTCCTATAAGAGGATGGACATCTCTCGCCTACACGCCTAACAGATCTGTGCTCTCGGGTGTCGAGGAAATTTGCATCGGATCGGAGTGTGTCTGCCTAGTAACTGGTCGGCTTCGCTGCAGTGCGGAGCTGGCTACATTTCCAATAAAAAAGTATTCGACATAGTCATTGAAATACTTCTACTTGAACAGCAGAATATTTCAAATTTTATCGCCCAAATTCACGTACAAGAATATTTGAGAAACCAATATTTATTCCATAGAAATGCGAATTATTGATTGCAGTAGCATCCCTTGTTGTATGTGTCAGGATTGGGGACATTTCATTTGAAATAAAATAACAAATAATCAGTTATAGGAATAACGAGTTATTTTAAATGCTTCATTATTTGTATTTTACAAATAACACAGAAAAATTATTTTCAATTGACGTCTGAATCAAATGAATTATTTTCAAATAATTTTCAATGTCTTAATTGCATTGATCAAATGAAATAATAAATAATTTCACCTCAAGAGGAGGTTACCAAAGTAACTAAATTAATTGTTAAATTTTTGTAGTTCAATGATTAAGCTGCATACACTTTTATGAGTTTTTGAGAATACGAATTATTTGATCGAATGAATGATAAAAATGAAAAATTATTTGAATTTATATTTGAAAGTTACGGTTCTGTTAAAGGTGTCCGAATGTTGCTATGATTCACGGTAACGTTTAATCGAAAATCATGCAGTTCCATCCAAGAGAATCGCACACATAATTTCGATAGGAATGCAGATCGAATTTGAAGGAAGTGAAATCACTCCGAGCAAGCGAGCAATGGCGCTGCCATTCAGATTGCGCCACCATATCTCGGTGAATGAAGTCTCCTTGATAACAGGTGAAAGAACCCGGGGCCTGCATCCATCGCGCCAGCATGCACGGCGTTTCCATTGCAACTGAAACGCTTCTACACACTTAAAGAATTGAAATTTCCTGGAAGAGAGTAATGGCGTTCCACTTACGATAAAGTAATTCCGCTCGAGTCACTATTACCCGGAGATTTGCATGCAAAAAACCTGTGATTTTGTTCGTTTATAGTTCGCCGGCCGAACAACTACGCTATGCAACTTTTCTCTTTGCGTATAAACTATTGCAAGCCATTCTCCGTACCGGCGATTAGGGAATAATTTATACTTGTGCACGTTAATGCTAGGAAACTCTGCAATTTCCGGATTTAATTGGAAATCATGTTCGTTACCAAAAATTACGTAACGTAGTAATTATACTAATTCACGTCAGTGGCACATAAAATGATACTTCGTCGCAAATTTCTACTGGCAGAGAAATTTTCTAATGTTATATACCGTTTAGACAAGTATTTCATTATGCTACAGCTGCTGTAGCATATGTTCTTGTCGCGATTTAAATAGATTATACTTTGCTATTTTAAATTACTTAATTTTGGCGATTGTTTCAAATTATAATGTAATTATCGACGGTGTTGTGTTGTAAATTAACTATTGGGTTCGAATGGAAGTTCGTAGCGATTTCAAGTTATCTCAAAAATTGGCAATTAATTTTTTCTTAATTTTATCTTTGAATTATAATTTAATGAATTTGTAGTGAATTCATATTTTGTTGACGAGAAATCCAATAGATTCTTACATATACAGATTATCGTATCCTAAAAGTGTCATAAAAAATATTGATTATTAACCCCAAAAATTTATTGAAACATAACTAAAATAAAATAAAATAACATTGCGTATATTCTTCTCAAAATTATTTCTTTCGTCAAATTTGAAATAAGGAAATACCGAAATAATACATTGTTTGAAATTGCTATTATTTCAAATGAATCAATACTATTTTGATTTGCAAGTAACGATACCGAAAATAACAAATAAATTATTTCAAATAGCTATCTTTTATTTTCATTTCAAATTAAATTTGCTCAAGTGAGTTTACGAGCGCTTTCACTCGGTAAATCAGTACAGCACGAAAATGTCGAATAACACAAATCGAAATGCGTATTTTTGCAGTTTTCTCTTCCGTAACATATAGTAATATATCATATGTCGGCGAGATTTATAAATTATGCGATTAGTAAAGGAGAATGTATATTTTTCCCATTGTCTTTTTGCACGGTGTCCGATCTCCAATGCATACACAAGATAATTTCCGGTTTGAGCAACAATATTTCATAGCTTATGTAACGCGCGTGCATGTCTATGTTTAACTCTCATCATTCTAAAAACCACAGGCTACACGAACGGTGATTTCACCTGTGGTACGTACTACGCTAGAAGATATTTACTAATAAAAGCATATATGAAGAACATAAGATAATCTCTGAAGCATAAGCGCAGGTGTTTCCTCGATCCGGTCAAATCACCGGAAAAACAACATTTTTAACAACGAAATTCTCGAAAGTTTTCGTTCCCCCCTTCGATGGCTTTTCTAATAAGTTTCTTTAAATAAAAAGTGTGAATAAATAATATTGGACTATAAGTGATAATTTTTAAAATTGTACCACTTCACACATTGTAGAACATTCCACAACAATACTTTAAAACATATTTTTATACGTTTCACTTGCAAAACGTATTTTTTAAATTTCCCATATATATGCCAACATAAAAAGTTGTAAAACACAGCTTTTAGCATTTTCTCAGCAAATTCTACCAGTTGCAATTTTTCCAAAATAATTTGTTCACGTCACGTAGCAAATCAATTGTTCTAGCTTCTTAAAAAAAAAGTTGTATGATCCAATGTTAGAAAAGTTGTTTTTAAGAGTGTCCGAATATTAATAGGAGTCATTGTATATTACACTTTAACGATAAATAGCGTCTTTCGGAGTAAACAATAACAGTATAGAGGAGGACAAATTCTTTTTCGTAATGCAGATTGTTATGACTTTATACAGAGTCTTATTATGAATCAGCTCTTTCAAGGAAGTACAATATTTTTGGGACATCCTGTACAGTGACTCACAATGCGTGCTGGTCAAATAAAAAAATGTTAAAAAAGTGCTTCCACTTCCAAATCGCCATCAATCCTCCTAGACATTGTTTCTGCCCATTTTCAAAGTTTCGCCTAAATCGGAAGACACTTTGGGAATAACAGCTTTTTACGAGAATTGATCTCGCAAGGCTCGACAAAACGTGAAACTGAACTCGCCTCTCTTCCATAATAGTCGCGGCAGCTTGTAAATCATCGTGTATTTTACGGTACTATTTAAATCGTAAATTTTACGCAAACTGCTGCGGTTATAGATCGTGTTCCGGTGCTGTAAACAACTTTCTACCTATTTAGGCGATCGCGAGCGGCAAATGTCGATCGCTAAATTGTTCTGACGTTCGGCCGTCTCGCGTTTGAGTACTTGGCATTTCGTAGAGGGACTTAGGGACAGCGATTTGCGTGGGATTGGAATGTTTGGGCGCGATCACGTTTTCCTGAAAACATGTGTCTGTGAATGTCCTATCTATTCCAGGCCATTGACCCCGCTAATGAACTATTTATGCGGTGTTTATTTGCCATGCAAATAAGACACCATCTATGTCTCGTTACGTTCGTGAAAACAATACATTAGTACTTTATTGGAACAACTTGGTGGATTTACAGTGGCCCACGAAAGTATCCCGTCGCCCTTTAAATCGGAATAACTTTCCAAAAATTCTGCCAAATGACTTGACTTTTTCTTAGCAATCAGAAGCATTGATTTACTAAATGACGCGCAGAAAAGATTTTGAAAAAATTTAAGATCGAAAATCGTTATTCGAGCCCCTAATGAAAAGTTAAAATATGTTTTGTAATGTGGCGAAATATCGTATAATTTTTGAACCAGTGAATTCCTCGCCTTGAAACTTCGATTTTTGAAATTTTCTCGCCAGGATGTACAGGATTAAATAGTGAAAAGTTCAAATTTTCTGGGTTGTCAAGGTGAAGGTTAACCTCGTTAACCCTTTGCACTCCTTTGTCGCCGTTGAGGCGACATTTAACAGGTGTTTACAAATTTCCTGAGTGCAAGGGGATAAGATATATTAATAACAAAGCGTCGCTAAGAGATAAATATGTTTAATTTGTCTCGTACCATTTTCAAAATCTGAACAAAGATGACCATAATTGTATAATAGGTTGTTGCATATGAAATTTCCGATCTCGAACAGTCACGTTAAACAAACGAAACTTTCACCTAAACAGATCCATTGCGAAAAGTAAACACCATTGTAGTGAACGTATTTTGCCAATGAATTTCAAGTTTCTTGATTGTCATTAAGAAGTAGCCTAAAGAAATCGAAGGATCTTCTAGCCAATGTACATTTAGCAGTGTCACGCTGTAAAAACAGTAACAAAAAGTCCATTTGCCAGTGTTAGGATTTTATCCACCGATATTGCGTCATTATCTGGCGAGAATGTTTGCGCTCGATTCATAAGAATAATATTTCAATGTTCCGTCGCAATGTCTCACAGGTACTCTGCATACGTATAATGATTTATGCAGATCTGGTTTTGCAAATAACTGTTTCTATCTATCCTCATTATTAATGAGTAGTTGTCCTTTGATTGTTTACAACTAACAGAGAACAACAGATTTTTTATTACTTGAGCACTAATATTATTTTAGATAGTGATCTTTATTATTAACGATTGTAAAACCAAATTAGAACCATTATTGACGAAGTTATATTTTAGAGTATACCTAATCATTAATAGAAATATAATATTGAAATACAAGTTAACATTGTACAAATATATATTTAATCGTAAAATTACAGTTTTATTAGCGGTTTCAATTATGGCAGTTGTGAAAGAAATCATGAGGCAAGTGGTTAATATTTAATTTTTTTCGCAGGATCCATTTATGGGACTGTGAACACGTCGACAGGATGTTTGTTATTAAAGTTTCGAATTTTGACATTGGTTCCAGGACGTTTTTCATGGCTGTCAGTCGACGATGAATCATAGTCAGTTGCAATTGCACGAAACGAAAGAGCGAAATTACATTAATATATATGATACTGCTAGGCTGCGCCGGCAACGGCCGAGCATTCGTTTATGCACCGTGGCAAGAAGCTTAATGCGAACAACGCATAACGCATATCTGTACAAGATATAGTCGACAGACTTCCTTTAGCCTCGATCGTTATTTTGCTCCTCTTTCCGTATTATCTGAAAGGCCTCCCAGGTCGTGGCTCTCGCTATAATGCAACAAACTGTATTGCCGTTCGCCACAAAACGCGTACGCGCGAGCTATGTATGCGAAAACGTACGTAGGACACGTCATTCCTTGCGAATTGCAAGCTCGGAACACTAACTGCTTATCCATGGAATCCGGTAAATCTCAAAACTGTATTTTTAGTTTATTCGCTTTTCAAACAATTTTCTGTGTTTACACGGAATAATGCAAAGATTTAAATTCATCAGGGGGATGAATAGAAGAAATTATGCGGCATCATTAAATCTACAGTGGGGAATTGTTTTAATTAATAGCTGCAATCACATACTTTTCGACGCAAAATTATCGGAAGTATAATTTCATTAAATTATATTAAAGAATATAATATATGTAAAATAAATAGATTGAATAGAAAGTAAATGTAAATTGAATGGGAATTGAGTAGGAATTGAATGGTAATTGAATGGGAATTGAGTAGGAATTGAACAGGGATTGAATACATATTAGATAGGCATTGAGTATGATTGAATAGAAGATTGAATGTAAAGATGAATATAAATTGAATAGAAATTGAATAGGAATTGAGTAGGAATTGAATAGACATTGAATAGAAATTGCATTTGAATTTAATAAACTTCAATGGGAATTGAGTAGGAATTGAACAGGGATTGAATGTGAATTGAGTAGGAATTGAACAGAAATTGAATCAGAGTTGCATATGAATTGAATAAAATTGAATGGAAAGGAATAAAATCGAGTAGAGTTAAGTAGGATTATTCAGTACAATTGAATGGAGTAAAATCTTTATTGGACAAAGTTTCTAAAATAATGTGAAGTAACTTAAAATTCATGTTAAATACAATATCTAAGACATTTTTATAGAACATAAAAATTTGTTAATACTAACCTAATGTCACTATACTGATATTAACGCATAAACATTCAACGCAAGCGGATATTATAAATCTAAATATATGTTCCCCTAGTAAATATGTAAAGTAGACATTTAATTTTTGATGTCTTACATGGAACTGAGTTTTTATCCTTTAGCTTAATGAGAAGTATTATATATATTATGTTCGTAGACCCCATCTAAACTTTTGCTCTTGCCTAATAGAATGCTTGTGTTCAGAACTTTCCCCGTTTCGCCGCACAAGGCATCCGAATGTTCCAGTAAAATATTCTTCGCCCACGTTCCACAGCCTAAATGCCTAAATACTAAGCGATACTTTTGCGATACACTTTTATTGTATCCGACGAAACTGGTTTCCACTTGACCTAAAACTTTGTCCTTGATCATCCTTATGAGAAACTTGCTGGAGCTCTCCGGGGCATTTTCATTCCAAATCGTTTTCAAAACGAGTTTACAAGCGGCCAGATGAAATATTTCAGTAAGTTATGATAATTTGCCAGTATCAGTAATGCAGCAACCATTTCCTTTATTTTGTCGCTTATAGAAAAAAATATATAATATTATTTAATCAGTATCAATAAATTTGGCTAGTGCTACTATTGTACGTACATAAGTACAAGTTTTACACCAATTGGTTTAATTTTAAAACGATTGTAAGTTCTTCTTAATCGTTTATTATCTGCAGACAGTGTTTGTTTACATTGTCGAAAATAAATTGAACTTATTTCTATAAAAAAAAGTAAAATATTTGTATCGGTCTTTTGAAACGACAAAAGGGGAAGAATTTATGATCCAATGTTAGGTTGAAACAACTCTTTGGTTGGGTCGAATGATTTAACAATTTGTTTAAGCACCTGTACATTTTCAAGTGATTAATTCTGTTACTTTCATGGACATACAGGAATGGAGTGACGTATTATCACTGGCTGTCCGTAACGATGTAGTAATTCGTGTCTCGCTTGTTAGATGTTAGATAGTTGACAAAGTTCAAATATCAAAATTCTTGTTCTACCAGATAAGCTATCTTTATCATCGGAACAACTCGGACGCGCGGTGAAAGTTGACACTCGGGAGTTGATTAATGCAGTCGTATAATTCAAGCTATTTCGATATCTATGCAGATATCTCGCAATATGTCTGTAAGCGAACGGCGCATATCGAACTTCGAAGCGTATTTGGTACTAATGGCACAAGCTCAGCTCTGAATATTACTTTCTCTGCATTGTCATAATTACCTAATCTAGATCCTTTGAAAAACATTCAGTAATCCCGAAGAAAATTACTGAACTATCAAACTATTATTCCTGAAAGTTTATTTAAAAAGTTTAATATTAAGAAAAGTTGAGCATCGTAGCATCGAACCAAGTGAATAATTAAAAAATTTACGTATCGAAAAATTGAAATAATGAAGCATCGAAACACTGAAAAATCGAAGTTTTGAAAAGTCGATGCACTTGGAAAATAGAAACGCTAAAAAAAAGAATGCATTGAAGTATTGATGGATCATTTAATGGAGCATTTAAAATCTGGAGTAATAAAGCGATGAAGAATTGAAATATTACATTGAGGTCACCAAAGGTGAAAAGTAAATCTTCAAAATGTCACCATACTTCTCATTTTCTCTTGGTAAAAAAATACGATTATTTACATATTACATTGATTGTGTGGCGAGCGTCCCGTAAATTCCGATTAACTTTCTTTAAATGGAGCTATTGCGATTTACTTAATCCCATCGCTAAAGGCAAATGCGTGCAAACTCGTGCACGCAATAACCCTGGAGACCGCGTGGGACCTGTTAGCCCCGCCCTGCACTGACCAGATGTCATTACTCATTACGCACTATGTCGTTACGGGTTCCTCCTTCTCGATTAAAGGCCCAGAGAAAATGATTTCGACGAGCGACACCTTCCCCTCGCACCTACCCATTTATTAAGCAAATTTTGCAAATAATTATTCTGATAAATCTTATAGCCCACCGAGCATTAAAAAAGTAATTTTAAGGTAAATAAATTAAGCAACGGATAAGTTTTAAAGTGATACACGTAACAAACAATGCGAACAATGAACTTAGACAAATTATTTAATCTAATTGGTTATTGAACAGTGTCATACGAATCAGAAGTAGCAACATAACTGTTCGCCGAGCACAATATGAAGATGAATAAACAAGATTTTGCTAATTAGTCGAGAAGTATTCCTGAAATATTCTCACAGTGATAAATCAGGAATCGCATTTTTTTTGTGTTGCGTCACTTTGTATATGTGTACACGCAAATACAATTGCGTTGAGTTGCAGGTGTGTCCCGAGGGGACGAATCGATAACGATCCCGAGATTATTGTTCGGAATTTTAATTAATTCGAGTACTTTATGGCTCGGAAGAAATCCTTACATCGGCTGTCCCCCCATTAGATCTCAAGAAGATAGCCACTCGGTGGAGTCAGTGTGATTATGCGTCCACCGCTTTTGCTGCAACTAGCGCTGGATGCATGAAATTCTGCGGGAATTTTTCATCACCGATTTAATTGGACCGTTCATATCAAGTGCGAACGTGGGAATTCAAATAAAATGTAAAACACAGTAAAATCCAGTACTGTTTTTGTTTCTATGTTAAACTAGGCGAATCGACTGTACCTTTCGTAAATTGCGCCAAGACAAGTCTCTAGCTTGCAATCAGTATAAATAATTGACAGGTTCAATGAAAAACACAAGATTTTTCGTTACATAATGCTGATCCTTGCGAGAGCACTTTAACAAGAAAAAAGAATTATCATGAATGGACTATGGATTTCTATACATTTTTTAACAATCACTAAACATTGTGTAATGGCTGTAAAATATCTATCCTATTCAATATTACAGTGAATTCTCGATATATGTCAACAACACGGGTCTTGCCAGCGTCATGTATCGTCCAGGAGATATACCCGAGTCGTGTTTACACTCCTCGACGTCCGAGGCCTCCCACGGTAGTGAGGATAATTCCGTGACGTTTATCATCCAGACCTTGGCGACATATATAGAGAAATCACTGTATTCCCCTCGATTCGAGTGAATTCCCATGATCTGGCTGCACCGGCTGCCACAGTGTCGACTACGAACACTGACAAGTACCAACACAAGTTGATACCCGAGCCACCAAAGATTCTCGCGAGATACACGAGGCATCCTACTCTCGCAAATTACGTTCCGTCGTCGATAAACGCTTGGTTCTTCTCGTTTTGGTTCTGTTTCGAGCGGCGAAGATATTCTCGGCGAGGTAAGGGCGGTGTCAATTAACATATAAAATGCCGCGAAACGTACCCGAACACGAGCTGCGAGCTGTATTTTCGCGAGAGAGTCGCGTACCGAGCCGTATCCTCGGTCTTTTACGCCGGTAATATAGTTCTTGCTATTAAACCGTTACACAACTGGCTCATTCCCTCCCCCCACCCCCCACCGCCCTCCCTGTACGAGATGTTAGAGAGGATGTTGGACATCCTAATGTAGGGTAGTTTATCTTTCCTTACGCGGCCGTGTGCCGTATTAGGAAATCCCTCCGCGGACTATAATATTTCGCATGCAATTACGATTCAGACGTCAGCGACAAAGCTTGAGGCGCGCGCAACAGTATCGCTCCTATGATTCTGAGATACGATTATACCGTATTTGGCAGGCGGATGCTTTAACGCGAACGTATTGCACTTTCGGCGAATACTCCCGTACTTGCCTACGTCTGTATCTGGCATTAATAGTTTACGTTATGAAATGGATTTATAATCGCACTTCGCGCGTTCCCGGCCGCCGTTATGCAACTCTCGCTCACCGTTGGCAAACCCTGTGGAAACCGAGGCGAGTCTCGCTTGAACAAATAAAGCTGTACAGCCGTTTTCGCGATCCACCGTTTTCCCTGCCGGACAACCCATAACCCGACACGGCCCACAGTTCTAAAAAAAATTCTGAAAAATACAATTTGGCGTAGAACATCAGCACTATAATGTATGATAGTTTCTAGTAATTATTTAATGTATGAACTTATAGTTATAAAACGGAAGCTGAGTATAAAACGCGTGCCATTCTCTGACTGTTTATAAATGATTCCACTAATTTATAAAAGGTAAGAACTATGAATTTCAGTAGCTGACTCCAAAACTACTAATTTTTAGTCGAGACAAAATTGGTCACGCGATGTAATTTCACTAATTCTAAATGATTGGTGTAGGATAATTACAGTCGAAGAAAAGCAGCAAAAGTGTAAAAAATCTCTCTGCAAAATGGAGTCGCTCGCACTACAACAACGCAAACGGAAGACGTCGTCGGAGAGTACCGAAAACTCGGTCGCCATCTTGGTCACGGACTCGAAACTGTGGAAAACGAGCCTGCGATAAAATTGCGGAAAAAATGGCCGTCGAAATTGAAGTTATCCCAAGTGTGGTGGAGGGTACGCGTGGTTGACCGGCAATTTTGTTGCAGCGGGATATTATTTAAAAGTAAAACGACACGCGTTTTCTCGTCTGTCCGCTTTATGGGTGTGATTTGCACGGTGCGCCGATGTAAAGGCGAAAAGGTCGAAGGAAAGCGTTGCTGGCGGCGTTGGAAAATGGCGGCTCGTCGCCGCGTCGTTATTAAGCGAAAATATCGCACCGTTTTCAGAGCATTAACGAACAAGTTTTCGCGGGGAGCACGAACTGTTGCCAGCTCGTATATTGAGCCGGTCTTGAGGCGTTCTATGAACGAATGCGACAAATCCGCGGTTCGGTTCGGTTCAGGCCTTCTTTGGCGCGACGGCGTGGGCGCGTTTACTTCAGACGGAATTACAATCCGCACTTACTCCATCTTGCCGCAGTCATTTCACCATAAGTAACTGCGATCGTGGACGGTAACCGTTCCACGTATCATCTGGTTTACATAATTGCACACGGCCGCTTCTCTGACAGCGGAGTAACGCGCCCGGAAGTGATTCTTGTGCCTCGGAGGAACCATAATCGCTCGGATTCTAAATCTCTATTGTGAACTCCGATTTTACCAATTCAACGAAAAAACAGAATCCGTTGCCTTGGTATAGAAATTTTTTAATTATTATATATTCATTTTTATAACGTGTTTTACCTATTTGTAATGCTTCTAGAACACAAACATCAAGCGAAAGTCAGTGTAAACACAAATATGGGTTACAAATATTGTGTTTGTTCATTTAAACGAATAACATGTTTGTTCAACTATCATGAACCAATCAAGTTTCTCCTTCCCATTAATCGAACCTTACAAATGTGTACGCTCATAAAGATCTGCAGTTTAATGATCGCAGAGATTAGACTTCGTCGCCAGCCAACGAAGAAACTCTCAGTTTTATCTAAATCCCCCGCTATAGTTTGCACGTTGGCCGGCCAACGTTAGTTGCAATCTTGTTTTAGAACGCTGCACGGCTGTCGTGGAAAGTAATAATTGCTATTCCGTGCGTTGCAAGGAAATTAAATTGCATTTACGACGGCGTAGAATACGGGGACAGGGTTTCGAGTGGTTTCTCGTTAGACGCCGGATGTCTATGCAAATTTCTCTCTAATTAGACAAATTTCGAGAAAGCCCGGCTGAATTTTGTACATTTTATTTCCTGGAAGTAATTGCTTCGATATACAATGTTACCTGGACTCGGGTTTTACCGAGCCTAATTTACTGTCACTTGAACGATTTTATTGTTTATTAAAGCGTATCCGCAAGGAACAATTTCGATATACGTTGAACTAATACATTTTGGTGCAGAATTTCAAAGTAAATATTAACATAATCCATATTGAGGTAGTAATGCGAATGTTTATTGAAAGACGCGTTATTTTCATTTTCAGTGGCCGGAGAATAATGATTATTACCCACACATTATTACCATCATCGGAAAATAATTAAACGAAAAAATCTACTCTGCCGTTTAAATTATTTGTTTATGTGTAACAATTATGGAGATAGCAATTCTTAATATGAGTACTCACTGCTCAATGCTTAATGCTCATTAATGGATTTAATGCATTTAAGACAAAAAAATGTTATAATGCATTTAAGACAAAAAAATTTAAAGAATTTAATAATGTCATCACATTATTTTCAATTTGTTAAGATTACCAAAGAATGAAACGGTCTTCTGAAATGATTTTTTCGTTTCTCATTTTTCAGTTCTGAAATGATTTCTGAAATGATAAACAGATTAACTAAGCACGATCAGACGAGGAACAAATGTGTGAAAACTGTTAAAATCGTTTAAGTTTAATAGTTTGGTGGACGTTTGGGCGAAACTTGATATAAGAGACATGTGAGTGCCTACAATATCGTATAAAGAGGAGTTGATCGGATGCCAGAAAATGTAAATCACTTTGGCGATCTCGTCATTTTACATGGAAAATTGCAACGGATATGCAAAACTAGAGTAAAGTGCCAGATGCCGGTTAGCGACAGGAATAAGCGTGATACAGAGCAATGGCTGTGCAGACAATCGCGCGAATTTTTATTACCATGATTGGCTAGTTTCAACGAGGCTGTATGCGCTTACACTGTATTCAGCATTATAACGCGTGATTGTGCGATTCTGCATACTACTCGTACGACATGTACAGGTAGAGTGTGCAAAATAATTACACTGGATAGAAGCGAGATTTGTGTTAATATTTTTTGAATTCATATTGTAAACATAAATAATAATATTTTCAGTTCAATTAACAAATGTCTTAAAACAATTTTAAACATGCTTGTATCCGATGAAGCAAAAATTAGGTTACTACAATATGTATACCTAATATTAGATATTAAATTGCACCTTGTTATATAGTATTTATTTTAATATTTTACGGATAAAATAAAAGACGATAGAGAAAAATATGAAGAAAAATCTCCAAAAATATAGAGAAATGTAGAAAAATAAAAGAGGATAGGGAAAAGCATGGCAAAATAGAAGAAAATACAGAAAAATATAGAAATACAGTGAATTCTCGATATATGTCAATAACACTTCTCTTGCCAGCGGCATATATCGTCCAGGAAACATACCTCAGCCGTGTTATGTTTACACTACTCGGCGTCCGAGTCCTCACGGGGTATAGCCCGCGGTAGTGGGGATAATTCCGCGACATTTATCATCCAGGCGACATATATAGAGAAATCACTGTATGTAGAAATAACAACGAGTTTAGCAACATACTCGTGATTTATCGTCAACAGGCAAATGTTAGAGATTTTCGAAAAATCACACAGCAATGATTTATAATAATTGTTAACGGCGTGTTCACGTAGCGTTGAAATACTTAAGAATGTTTCTGCACTCGCATCGATAACATAAACATGTCGACCTGTACAGAAGTAGAGCCAGAAATACAATAATAAATTATAGCAGTACGTTTATTAATTTCAGGTTTCATTCCAGTCGGAGGTTAGTGCCAGTTGGACGAAGGAACGAAGATGCCTATATGTATTTATAAAATTTCGCGATTCGTTAACTGTTACTCGCGTGCAAACAGGAAACGAACTGCCGGGGTCAAGAAATGTAGTTATCATTTATCCGCGTCGGTATCAATGCTAACGTGCCACTAGAAAAGAAATCCCGGCAACTATGCAAACAGAAAGTTTCGAGTTTCGCGAACGAGATGTAGTTTATGCCACGGTTCCGATATGCGATAAGGCGGACTGTATATGCGGAAGCGAGTACGTTGCACAGTTCTTTCAACGTCGTCTAAATCAGTTGATAAACGATAAGGTTCGAGTGTCCGTAGTTTTACTCGATGTACATACATAATGCAATATTTATGCAAATTTACAGTTATAAGCTCCGAACTGTGAGAATCGGAGAATTTAGATGTTTGTTAATTCGCTTTGGGGATGTGTTTGTTTGTTAGTTCTACATTGTTTAGTTTAACATATTTAACCCTTTGTTTAGTACATATTTAACCCTTTGCACTCGAAGCTATTTTAACTCCAAAACGAAACATTTCTTCAGACCTAGAGTGTTTCCCTTCTATATATATATTTTTCATGTTATACATACGAAAATGGCGCAATTTACTCGTACTACACTGAAATGTTTAGTAATTTATTAAATACAAACAAATTTAATAATGTAAAACATATTTTGAATAATGATACAGTAATTTTTAGTGGCGCCTTACAGTCGCCATTCGAGTGCTAAGGGTTAATACAATCTAGGATCTCGGTTTGGAATATCCAAATAGTTGGATATTCATATCCTTACTTAAGGGGGCCGGCATTGTTTGAAATCCATATACGTATGCAAGTGTCAAAATCTAGACAAACGGCCCCTTCAATATTGCAATGAGCAGTTTAGAAGTGGTCAATTGTGTTTCCTAAAAGTCCAATCTACGTCTGTATAGAGCCCAAATTGCGAATTTCTACCTCATCGTGGAGTAATTTGTAATATTCGGCAGAAAATTCGAACTCTGAAGCAAGTATGACGTCACAAGATGGCTGCCGCTGAGAGATTCTCTTAATTTCGAGAGATTTAGTGTTCGTATCGAAAAAAAAGGCTCCATACAGACGTAGCAAAGACATGTACAAACACGGTGGTATGCATTTCTAATTGATTACTTACTTATTTAAGACGCAAAATGTCTAGAAAAAAAGGCACAGCGTAACATAGCGCGACAGTCAAGGCCAAATGCCTGCCGGCCCCCTTAATAATTAATAACAGTTTTCTTTCGATATAAAACGACGGCGTTTTTTTCGTAACAACACTTCTTCTTTTGAAGCTGTCCCCTCGACATCGTTTAGTGTCAGAACAAGAGGGTCCGTCATTATCTATCCTTTTCCAACGAAAGATGCCGCTGCACGGCCGACCACTCGAATTAAACCCGAGTATCCGAGCCCTCGGACACAAGAGCATCGACTAAGTACCAAATTCGCTCCGCAGAACGCAAGAGGACAGAAACAGCAAATCGCCGTCAGAAAATGCCAGCATCCCGTTCTCCCGTTGCTGAAACAAATTGCTCTAATTTCATCAGACGTCGACCGAGTCGGCGTCGAACGTGTCTCGAGCAACGGTCGCGTCGCTTCGCGCGCTTTAGCAGGCAATATAATCGCCGTGGAAACGATCGCAACAGAATTGAAGGGGTCCATTGACAGAGATCGTCCGAATGGGCGCTCGTCCCCCGATCTCTGCCGAGTCGCGCATCGGTTGTAGCCGCCCGCGCACTAGACCGGGCCGGTCGACGGGGGCCGAGGTTAGCCGAAGCCGGGCGAACACGGGCGAATAGTTCGCTCGAATCGCGCCGCCGCGATGCATCGCATCGGTTCGAACGCGCGCTCGCCCGGGCTCTGGCTGTCTCGCTCGTCTCCCTAGTGTGTGTCCCTAGTTGCTCGAGATTCGTCCTCTCCCTTATCTCTTACCGCGACGCGACGGCGCGACTTCGAAAATACGCGCGCGCTGCCGCCGCCGCGACGCCGGCGTCGTGCAAACATCATCTCTCGTGTGCGACGTCCCGTTTATGCGTGACAGCCCGCGAACGACGTGCCGCGCGCGAGCTATAGTGTACTTACCGAACGTCTCGATGAACTTGTTCGCTGCGTGACGCTTGAATGCGACCGGCGACGCACGCGCGCGCGCGCGCCGACGATTGCCTCGTGAACTCGTGACAGGATCGCGTCCGCAGATATCCACAGGCTCTGCCGCCGTCTCCTGTGTCGCTCGGACGTGAAACTTAACAGTGAGATTTTGTGACCGCGGTTGTAAACAGTGATCCTGAGAAAATAAAAACAGAAGGTGTGTGAGAAGATTGTATACGCGTGCGAGGATTGACGCGGCTAACCTTTGCGCGAGTGCACGCGCACGCCGCGTGGCGTAGACGCAGCCCGGCACGGAGCACGCGCCGTCAGCGCAACGCGTATCGTCGTCGTTGTCGTTGTTGTCGGTGACAAAGCGGCGCAGACCTCTCGATAACACCCGGTATGGATTCCCATCCGATGGTGAGTTTTCTAACTTACACTCTGTATTCTATTCCGTGATGTTTGACGAGTGTTGCTCCAGTTTCTAGGAGATAGTTTCATTTTGTTCTCGACTGTCTTTCGGAGGACGACGGTCGAGGCGCGTTTACAGTCATGATAGATGACCGGCGTATTCGTAGAACACACGTGCTGTGTGCTTGAAGTGGGGGAGAGACAGCTATTATGACTTATCTTCATTCGGGAAACAAATTTGTCGAAGTTTGTCAATTTAGTGTTGTTGAAACGTTGCACGCTTACTTGCCCAGTTTAATGTTCACGCGATTCCTCGACGATTCTCATTATTGACGCTTCGAATTTGCCGGCGTGGTTTACGCAGGTGTTTTATACTGTCGATTAAATGAAATGTGATGCTTTTAAACAAGTATTAGCAAACGCGTTATTAATATTGTGAGTGGCATTGGCTGCATTATGGCAGAGTTTGAATTTCTACTGGTATTCATAAAATAACGGCAGACACGATAGATATCCTGGAATTTAAAGTGACAGTAACAGCCATTGACGAAGAAGTGAATGAACTGTAATGTAACGCAATCGCTTCGGCGATGAAGTTGCAAATAACTGGGAGTTCGATGTTTCAGATTGAATAACCTGACTGTTCGTAGGGTTGTGATACGTTATCAGTAAAGTTTGACAGATGACACAATCGGACCTGTTTGACCACGATTTGAATCTTTATAGAACAGGATAAAGCGTAAAACGATTACGATTAAAATGGAATACTATAATATAAAATATTCAATCGATTTACAGTGTTGAATCGCATAAAACTGTAACGTATTTATTTTGTTGTCTTCCATCGTCGACCATAGTGGTGCAGACAGAAAAAAAATCGTGTCAATGGGAAGCTCGGCGACGGTCATCGGTGACGGTCATCGGTGACCGTCGCGACGTAAGCGGAAGAAAAATCGTACCAAACGGAAAACTCGGCGACGGTCACCGGCGCCGTGGCGGAATAGGCAGAAAAAATTTGTTAAATATAAATTTTGTTGTCAGTAATCGGTAACCGTCATACATACATATGCTTTATGTCACGACATTGATCGACGTCACGAAATTCGATCAATGATAATCGGTAATTGTTATACATACTGCACCGACAGCGCCGGTCATCGGTGGCCGTCGCGGCATAGGCAAGAGAAAAATTTTTCAAGTATAAATTTTATCAACGGCCATCGGTATCCGTCATACGTAAACGTATGTGTTGAATACTTTGCTAGTGCCGGACACCGGTGACCGTCGCGGAACAGGCAGAAGAAAAATTTTTTAAATATAAATTTTGTGGTCGGTCATCGGTAACCGTCACACATACATGCGCGTTTCGAATACTTTGCTAGCGCCGGACACCGGTGACCGTCGCGGAACAGGCAGAAGAAAAATTTTTTAAATATAAATTTTGTGGTCGGTCATCGGTAACCGTCACACATACATGCGCGTTTCGAATACTTTGCTAGCGCCGGACACCGGTGACCGTCGCGGAACAGGCAGAAGAAAAATTTTTTAAATATAAATTTTGTGGTCGGTCATCGGTAACCGTCACACATACATGCGCGTTTCGAATACTTTGCTAGCGCCGGACACCGGTGACCGTCGCGGAACAGGCAGAAGAAAAATTTTTTAAATATAAATTTTGTGGTCGGTCATCGGTAACCGTCACACATACATGCGCGTTTCGAATACTTTGCTAGCGCCGGACACCGGTGACCGTCGCGGCATGAATAAAAGAAAAATCTTGCAAATATAAATTTGATGAATTATTATCGGTAATCGTTACACATACTGCGTGTGCATGTTGAACACTTTGCTAGCGCCGGACACCGGTGACCGTCGCGACATGAATGAAAGAAAAATCTTGCAAATATAAGTTGGATTTATGATCATCGGTAATCGTTCTACGTACTGTATATGCGTGTTGAATACTATGCTAGTGCCGGACACCGGTGACCGTCGGGGCATAGGCAAAAAAAAAAAAATCGTGCAAATGTAAATTTCATCGACGGTCGTTGGTTCGACCGTCATACATACGATACGTGCGTGTTGAATATTTTGTCGTGTGATATAGTGTCGGTCACCGGTCTGTCATGTCAATCAACGAGATTGTTGATGATGACTAGTGATTGTCAGTTAGATTGTCAATTGTGTCGTAGTGGTCACCGATTATTGACACCGATGATTCGCCGTGCAATTCGTCATAGGGGTCACCGATGATCGATAACCCCAGAAATGTTCTAAATTTGTTGCGTAATACAGTACCTAATGAAAAATCGTTTTTAACGTGAATAATCGTAACGCTTACCTGTAAAATACGAAACGTGCAGCAACACCCGCAGAAAATTTATCTTGTCGCAACCAATAAAACAGTGTTTACTGTTCTCATATCGAAGCAGGTGGCTACAAAACATTGTTAAACACCGGGTGATAAAAAATGTTCTTAAGTGATACCAAACGCAGAAAAAACCTACAAACTCTAACTATGCATTTTACGTGGTAATGTTATAAAAAGTTGATTTTACGCTCTATAAACATCGAAAATGACAAAGTGATTTTATGTTATAGAAACTACAAAAATTCTAAATTTATTATGTATGTGTTCCGCGGTTAAAGGTTAACAGATTTCCAAGTTCAAAGATTTAATTTCCTATTTAAAAGTAAATTTCTCGGAAACAGAATATAGTGGAGAATTATGGTTTTGGGATTACTGTTCAGCGTATAAAAATCTATAAAAAGTACCGTCACCGTGCGAAACCGCATTACTTCCCCATCTGCATAACAATAAACGTGCCAGGTCCGCGAGTACAAACACTCGGTTCCGAGAACTAATAAATAAGCGAGTGAAACGTGATCGTTAAGTGCAATGATTCGCGATTTTGGCCGTAACACAGGAATTGCGGCACTTGCACGGTGCTGGTAATGGTCTTTTCCAGGGATCGTAAATTACGACAGCCATTATTATCATTCCGTTCGTGATTATGAAAATATCTGACGCGGTCCCGATACTTAGGCGCCCATTGTGCGCATTGTGCTTGATGACATAATGGCACCTTGTGTACCGATCGAGTGATCGCTGTCAATAGTAAGAAACGTCTTTATTGTAAACAATGTCTCGCAATCCCCATTTAAATAGCGATCGAACTTGCAATTTTATTTTATTTTTATTTTTATTTACGCTAAGATAGAATACAATAGAATATAATAGGGTAAGGGACCCAATTACTGTGCCATATTAATTATACTTATCTTTAAAGCATAATGAATATTAAAGAAGAGGTACATAACACATATATTAACTGATTTTAATGAAAAAATTTAATATCTCTTTTTTAATATTTATTATTCTTTAAAAATAAGTATAATAATATATTTAATATAGGCATGATAATTGGGTCCCCTACCCGACAATACTAAAAATTGTTCCAATAGAGCATGCTAGGTTCAATCGATAGTACTTCTCGTTTCCATTTTTTCAATTTATGTTGCTATGTAATATGTAACAATTATAGGCTTTGCAGTAATGCAGAGGCAGTTACTTATTGTTAACGCATTGTAATTTTTATACATCGCGTTTCATTAAAGAAACGTGATCTTTCACTCGGTGTAAAAAGGAGTTAGCTTCAAGTAATAAGTAAGTGGGTTTCACAACAGATAGTATTGCGTGTTTAATATAGTTGATGCAATAAAGAGGCAGCCTCATAAACTTACATCGCATTGTAACGTTAGAATATCATTACTTCCAGAATCATTATCCATTACGTTAATGATTGCAATCAAATATAACCTCTGTTTAAGTGCCTTCAGCGGGTACTTACTATTCTTTTTCTGCTGTGTCTCCAAAAGGAGGCAACTCCAATATTTACCACGCTTCAAGTACTACGTAGATCACAGTTATCTCAGCAAACTTGAAAATCAATTTTAATTAGGATCTACGGGGTGTGAGAATTTTACAAAAATCATTGTTAAGATTAACTTTGTCTTTTCCGTCCAAATAAGTTGTTTTGATTTTCTGTCACTTTTGTGTACATTGGTGTGGCACTCAACGTGTTAAATTGTATTTACTGGAGCAGTAAGAAGGGCATAGATTTCCTATTTAATGTAAACCTTTATTAGCACGGATATTTCGTTCAATCATAAGAAAAGTGACATAACTCCAAATATATTTATAGAAAGAATGACAATAATAAATACATAAATTGTGGTGTACTTTACAATTAATATACAACGATAATTAACCCAGTATCTAAGTAACAATTATTTTACATTTCTAAGTTGGTTATATGCAATAAAAAAAATGGCAATTTCAGGTCATTTTTAAATGGCTCTTCTGTAAAATTTCCTTTCCTTTTTGGCTTACGTCACTTTTCTTTCGAAGGAATGATTGATTAATTCCCAGTAAACAAGAAGAAAACGGTTTCTGAAATTTCTGCTATTTATGACAAAAATGAATAGGCGAAATCCAAAGCAGGAAGTAATTCGGAGAATTTGGGAGGATCGATACATTATCTCTAAAATGATGCGATACGCAAAAGATGTTTACTTCCCAGTCCAGTAATGGCAAACTCGAATGTCGAACTAGCTCGTCATCCTCGGTTAAAAGGTTAAAGGTAGAACAATGATCTCGTAATAAACCCGGAGAGACGGTTCAACAATGAAACACAATAAACAAGGGGGAATCCGGATAGAAATTTGAACAAAGAGAAAAGCGGAATGGGGGAGAAATGTTTGGTCGCCGGTTTGCAATAAATGCGGCCTTTATCGCGATAAACGCTTCGGGGGGGAAAAGAAAAAAGGAAAATGGTAAGGTCATGCGAAGTGCTTGCACAAGGCTGCTTCGCGAGGTGCTTCGGTTTCTTTCTACCAAAATGACTTCATCCGCGGACGATTCCAAGGATTTCGTTGAAGGAAGGAAACAAAAAGCAGGTAGCAATCACGGCGAGGAATGCGCGGGAAGGTTGAAATAATAGCTGCACCGGTGCGGTGCGGTGCAGCGATGCAGCAGCAACAGTGGTGCAGCGGTGCAACGTCGACCGGACGAGCCACCGCTGATGCTGATACCAGCAGCGTGTAGGTATTAAAGCTCGGTCTCGCTCGATGAACTCGCGAGAGAGAGCCCGGCTCTCCTCCGCTCTTCGGTGACTAATAACGCGATTCTGTATCGTGTTAAATTCCTTCGTTCGGCTTCATTCCTGCCGGTTTATGGGATGCCTTCCGGGGATGCGCCGTGATAGCTCGCCGATTAATCCCGGCTTACGGAGCAAATACGCCCGATCTTGACCTTTCCACCGGCCTGGAATCTCTTTGTGACTTTTTCAGAATGTCAGTCGCTTCACTATTTTTAATCCTTAACCTTTCCACTCGACGAACTTCCAATTGCTATCACCCGGCAGATTTTTATACATTTACGAAGAATTTAGATAAAACACACCGAACTTGCTAAAAATAGTGATAAAAATTAACAACCCCTTGCGCTGCGATTTATTTTATGGTTAAAGACGTCACTCATAATTGCATAGGAAAGAAAAAGAGAATTTATGTGTACAGGGTTTATTCGATGTATGTCGAAAACACGGGTCTAGCCAGTGACATATATCGGAGAGGAGATTAGGAAAAGTAGGAAAGGACTGCGAAGCTTTAGGCTCCTCGTGGGGATAGTTCTGGGACTTTTATCGGATAGGCATTTGGGACGTATATAGAGTAAACACTGTATTGTATGCCTGTATTGGATCACTTGCGAAGATTTAACCCTCCGTGGGCCATCTGGGTCATTCATGTCCGAAATTTCACTCTCGAATTTCTGTCTTTCCAATGTTCATTTTTTCCCACTAATCATATCAAAAATTGACCGATTGCGTTTTGAGACAAAAAAATGGATCTTTAAATAGAGTTTAATCGAACACACACTCGAAAACCGAACCGAAACACTTTCCGAAAATCTTTTTCGCTTGCATACATATGTGCGCAAAGCCACCGAAACCAGTTTCATCAATCCAGAAAAATGTATTTCTTATAAGAATAATGTTTTTTTTTTCACTGCGGATACACGCCGGCGGATAATTGAGGAAGAAAGAGAATGAAGAGAGAAAAGAGCACGGGATCGCAATTTTACGTAGCGCGACGAATGCTGGGACGAGTGTGCTTTATAAGGTGCTTGTTAAATTTTACAACCGGTCATTACGCTCTTGATTCTGGTAAAACTCGAGGAAATAATAATAACGCGCGGTAAACCAGCGTCGCGTCGCGTCGGTTCGATGCAGGGTCGATTGCGGGCTGGAAATTCCTCGTTTTCGAGATGAATCGAGTGCTTCCGGCTTGGACCAATTTTTAATATTTCGTTGTCACCGTCTGTAACGTTGACAGCAACAAATTTAGTGGTACCGGTCGAGACTCGATGAATAATGGCGTACAAATGATTTGGATTGGATATTTAGACTACAGATCTTCATGCAGGTTCCCATTTGAATAAGTGATTTTACAAAAAACATACAGGGTGATTCAGCCAAATGTGCCACCTAAACTATTTGTAAACTGGTATGTGAAAAAATGGCTGAAACAAAAGTGGTTTCAAAAGTAGCATAAAGTAGTTTTTTTTCTATTTTGCTTTTTCATCAAGGTATAATTTAATGTTCGGATGATCGAGATTCTTCTATTGTATATACATGTAGATGATGTTACATTTTTTATTAGTCCAACGTTAAACTTTGAATTTGCATGGAGATTTTATGCAATCTGAAACAGTAGAAACATTAAAATAGTTGAAGAACAGTGATTTCTCTATATATGTCGCCAAGGCCTGAATGATAAACGTCGCGGAATTATCCCCACTATCGCGGGATATACATACTCCGTCAAGAGCCACGAAGTTCGAGAGGCCTCGGACGCCCAGGAGTGTAAACATAACACGGTATGTCTCCTGAACGATACTTGACGCTGGCAAGACCCACGATCTTGACATATATCGAGAATCCACTGCATATTATTTCCAACTTGTTACAAAGATTAAAGAAACATTGAAACATGGGTTCTGTCTCTTGCAATCAATGAAGAAAATTGTTATTTTGACTAGACTGCGAATTAATCGTCAGAATCCGCAAATCCGGACAATTATGAAGGACCATGGAACGAACTGGTTGAAATGAAGTTTTACAGCTCTTAAACTGTAAGGGCAGTAATTACTTCAATGTTTCGGTCACACGACGAAGCGTCAGAAAAGCCAGAAAATGTTTTCTCGTTCACGGTCGATTATTTCGAGCTCGAACGCTTCGATTCTCGCGACAATTGGCCAGGTGACAATTATGGAGTGCCGGTTCCTGAAACCGGTGTGGCCGGCAAAGTGTCGGTTCATGCGTGTGACATTTAAATAATCGTTTCGCACGCCCCGAGAACCAATCGGGCCCGGTAATCATCGTGGCTGGTGCCTTTAAACAATCTCCTCGGGTTCCTCGGGTTTCCTCGGGTTCCTCGGGTGCGTGCGCTCTCGCACCGAGAAGGAGAGAGAGAGAGAGAGAGAGAGAGAGAGAGAGAGAGAGAGAGAGATGCTCAGGACGCAATCAATCCTCGTTTATACGCACACTTCACCAGCTGGAATCCGGGATCGTTTTAAGAAAGCTATCATAAATTATTCCGGGCTCGGACATGTCCCATATGGCATCAAAAGTTTCCAGGCCCGAGCATAACCCGAGGTTGCTCTCGTCCCGATGATGCTCGGCCGAAGCTTCGAGTTAGCATAAGTCGCTAACATAAGAGTTCGCCGAGTTGCAATAATAAACGTTTTACCCACGCGGCCGAATTAGAATATATCCGGTCGGTAATTTATGGAGGAATTATGCGAGTGTGCGCGCCTCATTATGTGTGTCAAGAAGACAACGGAACGAGAATACGCATCGATTAGCATCGCGCGATGGTTTCGAACAATGTTTCCATACGTATTTGGATCTGCGAGTTTGCGTGGGCGTGTTTTTAGTTTTCTTAATTTTTTTATTCGCACGTGTAGTTTTGGATACTATGTCTAGAGTAACAAATGCAAGTTACCCGGGGGTATTCTAGTTTTCAAGGCCGTTTCTGCGCGAATCTTTAGGAATTTTTTTCGGAAAAACTATTGAACCTTCTGCGTTGGCATTTTACACACATATCGATTGGTATTTGAAGTATATGTGCGATTTTTTAAAAGTAAAAATAATAAAAATTACATGAGTTGTATATGTTTGTATGGAGTACATTCAAAAATATAAAGTTGTTTATTAATCAGTCTGAATGCAGTTATGGTTCGAACCAAAAGAAATTCAAAATTTTATTTGTTTACTCAATGGCGGCATTTGGAATCATTTGGAATGGACAAAATAACGTTCGTGTGATAACACGGCATTCTCTCAAAATTTCAAGTCATTTGGTCAACTTGAACAATAATAAAATAAATTATAAAGTTAACTAGAAACTATTGTTGTTGAGGCTGTCGACGTTGCTGACAGTGAGGTTTCCGCCTTACTTGAAAATTAGTTCATAAAATCGAAGAAGAAGACTGCAAATAGAAATAGAAAAGCAATACAGTGATTTTTCTATATATGTCGCGAAGGCCTGGATGATAACCGTCGCGGAATTATCCCCACTACCGCGGGGTATACCCCGTGATAGGCCATGAACCGAGGCCTCTACTTCGCCGTCCTTTTCTACGTTCAACTTTGATCAGAGAATAGTATCACCTGTTCGATATATGTTCCTGGCTCAGACCCGATTTGCTGACAAATATCGAGAATTCACTGTATCTCGAACACCGAGTCTCCAAAGAACACGCTGGTTCGCTTAATCGCACATTTGTGAATACGGTCTGTTGTGCCAAAATGGCTTACCAACACAAAGTTACCTCGTGCCGATGGTATTGTCTACGGAACGCAAACGATTAATTCCAAAGAAAGCATTTTAACGCAATTACGTGCGCGCTTGCGTGAGCAACGAGCTCCGAACGAGAATCGATAGCTCCCATGCAACGGATAAAGATTGACAAGCATATAATCAGCGGTCGAACAACTCAAATGTCAAAAGTGAACGTGTAATTATTTCCTACCTCGGCTTCCCCTCCGCCGTGCGATTTTTTTCATCCTCCCGAGACACGTTGCCGAGATTAAATCGGACAACCATCCATCAAAACATTATTATTATCTCGAAGTGTGAAATCCGAGAACGAAAGAGTTCCAGGTTTCCATTTTGTTTCATTTCTGCGCAGGTTTAACTAAATAACGAATCAAGTAGCGTATATTGTAACAACATGTTGCCGCTTTACAGCGTACCAATTCACCTTTACTGTCAATCCCGTATAATGTGAACAAGAAAATTGTTTAATAGGTCTGTGCATTTCATGCGGCAGTAACTGCACGCTAGACGTACGAAGAATTGTTTAAAAAGACGGTACGCTTACTGTCGCAGAAGATGCGCGCTATATGGGAGTCTAAACTAAATTTTGTTAGGATTGTGTAATTAGTATTTCGAACTTTTTCTCGAAACTTTAGAAATATTATTATTTCTCGAAAATTGAGACAATAACAAATTTTTTAAAGTTGGTAAACCGGATTCTAAATTGAACACTAGAATTTAGTCTAATATTGAGGGGTTGAGGTTGCTTCAAAAAAAAAAAAAAAATGCTTTCCGCCTCGGTCCAGACGTTTTTCAGGGAACGATCGAATCTCGCCCGATGAAAGAGTATAAATAAAAGCGGCGTGTAATAATAAGTCTGGCCGTTGGGCAAACGTAATTTATCAGAGCCAATTATACCGAGGTGTTCTTTCAATGCGATCTCGCTTTTGGAACGGCACGATTTTGAGAGCAATCAATTCGGCGTTATGACCCACGACAACGACGCGATTTATTAATCCGGATCGGGAGATCGCGATCAACGGTGCCGGTGTGCCCCGCGCGATATATCCAGGCTTCGTTAACTCATATTTATTCCGGCGATATTTAATTGATTGCGAGGATCGTTCAATGCCATTGTGCCCGCCTTTGAATGGAAGACGACGGTCCAGATAAGCCCACGCGTTCCCTTATCCCGGCGTGCTAAACGGTCTGCGCTCGAACAACGATGAAAATGGCTGACCGACAAGAAACTAGTCGAGTTATTAATCACACGTCCGACGGTGATTATTTCTCCGGAATGGATACAAGAACCGTACGGAGGTACACGGCCGAACATGCCAACGAACACGCGTGGTTGTGCACAATGCGCTCGATGATTACGAAAATCCTGCAACGCTGTAAACAAATTAATGACCGAGCCGTTCGCTGACTCTTTCCGATCGGACGATGCTCGCTACGTACACACTGTCTTCGTAGTCTGGTAGAAGAAGTCACCAGAGTTTGTCACTTTAAGTACAGGATGGTCCACAGAAATATATCCTTTGAGTTGATATAAAATATTGTATGTACAGTAAAGTCTTGATCTAAGCCGAACCGAGCTACACGATCTTAGTCAGTTCGCCTATCCCCTCCACTGGGGGGGCATACCCCACGAGGAGCCGAGAAGCTCGAGCTGCCTCGGTCGCTGGACAGTGTAGACATGACACGTAATCCGATACCTCTATATATGTCGTCAAGGCCTGGATGATAAACGTCGCGGAATCCCCATTACTGCGGCACGAGCCACGAAGCACGAGAGGCCTCGGACGCCGAGGAGTATAAGCATAACACGGCTCGAGTATGTCTCCTGTACGATACACGACGCTGGCAAGACCCGTGTTGTTGACATATATCGAGAGTTCACTGTAACTCCTTGGCAAAGCCTCGGAGTACATTTTCTGAAAGGAAAAAGTTTCTTTAAACGACCTCATGAATTACCCCTTTCAAGGAAATACAACATTTTTGGGACACCCTGTACAGGGTTTACTCGATATATGTCCAAAAGGCGGGTCTAGCTAGAGACATATATTCTTTGATCCACGCCGAACGTAGAAAAGGACTCTAAAGGCGACCGAGGTCTCTCGAGCTTCTTGGGGATAGTTTTGGGACTTTTATCGACTGGGCATTTGGGACATATATAGAGTAAACACTGTATATACAGAAATTCGAATTATACACCTTCTTTTGCTCGCCGCTGTACGTACAGAACTTCGAACACAAAAAGACAGTTTGTCACAGCTGCATGTATCACCCTGTACAGATTACACTATTATAAACGTCGGTATAAATTTAAACAAGATCGCGGTCATTGAAATAATCCACTTCACGTTGAACAAAACGAGGGACGCGCGACTATCTCGTCTTAGAAACAGCGTGTATCTTCGACTCTTCCCGGTTTTACGGTTCACCGAGCCAGCACTGCTCTAACCTCTCTCATTCCATTGCTCAATCTAGTCCAGGATCCCATAAATTTACGCGAATAACCGACAGGTCGTCCATCGAAAGTACAAGCAACCAGGAATGCACTTATGTCCTGTAGAAGAAAATCGAGCCGTAACGCGTTTCCACAGTCAGGCGAGTAGCCAGGCGATAGCAGCAACGTGTCGTCGTCCGATGATATTTTAATCCGATGTTATTAACGATAATTTTATTTCGCCATATAGAGGACGCGTTTCCATTAGTACCGTGATTGCAGCCGGCGCTCGTTACGAGGACAGAAAACGCGTCTTCGCTGCTTATGACATTCTTGTTATACTCTTTCCCCGCGAGTAGGAAGAAACGTGTTCTTTATTTCCCGTTGGGACGCTGCCAGTCTTCGGCGGCCGCGTTCTTACTACACTTAAAATCCTAGACCGCCGTCAAGCGTGATGGGACTACGATGAATGGGACAGGACTCCTCTCTTCCTCGTAGCCGATCAATGAGACAGGAGTCCTCCTTTTCTGAGAACGCTCCCCGGGAACTGGTTAGCTGTTGGGACTCGTTAAGGCCCCCGGCCCGTTGTCAGCCAAGTCCAGACCCCGAAGTGCATTACGCGGTTTATGCGTTTCTCTTTCCATCTCCTCGGTCGGTTTGCTCATAGTTTGTCATGCATTTCCGGAGCATTCTGCGCGTCCCTGCCGATACCTCATAACGAAGGGGATAACGAAGCCGGGATCGAATGAACGGAGACGGATAATTGTCCGGGGAATGCCAGGGGAAGCTGACAAACGGCGCACAGTGGGCAATTTGGAGAAAATCGGATTCAAAATCAAGGAACTTTCGATAGGAATGAGGTAGAGCGATGAAATTTTTTTTTAAATGAAAGCTGAAACTTTGTAGAATATGGGAAAAATAGGGAGATTATTACCATCGAATCATTTCAACGAAAAAATGACTTCATTAGTTTTCGTCACGAAAATCTATTTTTTGCAAAATCCTGAGGTCGTAGACAAATTTTGAGACCAGATTTGAAATCAGCGTGAAAAAATCTATGGGAAATGATGTATAGCATGTTAAAAAAAATTGTTTTCCGCGCGTGGTATTGGAAAAACTAAAATTTTCTTGAATTTGTGCGCGTTTAACGAATTTTCTCGCGGTTAAAAAACGGTCGTACCACAATCTCTCTATTTTTCCCATATTCTACAAAGTTGCAGCTTTCATTTAAAAAAATTTCATCGCTCTACCTCATTCCTATCGAAAGTTCCTTGATTTTGAATCCGATTTTGTCCAAATTGCCCACCGTGCGGCGGTCACTTATGCTGTAACTCTAGTAAAACCATGACAGAGGCAATGTTAACCCCTATAACCTCGAGTCTGGCTCGAGATTTTGAGCAGGATCTATTAAAAATTTTGTTTAAACCGAAATAAAATTCTATTTTATTGCTATCAATAGGTAGCCACAACTATATTTAATTCTACACATATAATGTTAATAACTATACTACTGTATCTATTTTTATCACCAACACTGGTGGATGGACTACAATGATAACATTTTGTGCCCTTGATCAATCATGCATAAAATATCCTACGTCTTTTATGATTTCACGTCATCGTTAAACAAGTTCTTTAATTCTAGATTACTAAAATCAGTAATAGTAAGTTCTCGCATTTTAGGGGAATATGACCTAATCTAATTGTTTAAATATATTGTCATATACAGAGATAGCATTCTGGTTCAGAGACGTTAATAACTCAACATTAAAAATTGTGTAGGAAAACGAAACTTTATTGTATATTGTGTTTCACCTCCTAGTATTTATTTGGTCAACAATTTTCATTTTTTGTACGATGAAATTATTGAAATCGAATTTTGTTAGTAACTATAGATCAGATATTAGAGCGTAAATATACACAAATGGATAAACTAGATAGGTCGCTTCTATTTTGTTTAACGATACAAAATATTTTATCGATTGGGCGTGTTACGAATTCAATTATGTTTCCAATGATTGCGCGTTCACCATTGCCAGAATCTAGGTCGATATGATATTTTCCATAAATCAATGGATAAAGAAGTTGTTTCCACTTGCAATTCAAAGTCATCGTGTTTACTTAAACAGTCCGCATAATATCATTTGACAAGATCCAGATCAATGGAAACAAAGATCACTAATAAATAATTCAAAAACGATGATGCAATTCCGCTGCATACGAATTGCAGTCGTCATTAAAAGCCATTGTAAAGTTTCAGTCATATTTATATCACCTAGAACAACAATTTCACCGACAATTTTTCCAAAAAATTATCATCCAAAGAATAATAATATTTTATGAAAAATAAAACCAATTTAGCTTCAAAATTTACGAAAAAGTAATTTTTATAAAAATTGTTGGCACTCGAGTTAATTTGGTTAATTGGTTAGGCCCCCGAACAGTGTTAGCCCAGGGCCCCAAAAATTGCCGGTTCGCCGCTGAGGTAACGTATCTACATATTAACACCAAACAGGGGTAACTTTCTTATTCGAAGTCATAGTCTTTACACGTCACGATATCCACAGAGCGCATACCCTATTCTTACGAGTAAATTGCTGAAATAATCCGCAAAGAAGGTTGCATTTAATGAACCATTTCGAGAATAAAGGTAACCGGAAAGTCGAACGTTTCTGGGTAACGCATTAATTAAAATCGAGCAGCGGAAAAGTTTCATTCGAGAATTCCGTTGTACCGAGAGACTGGTCTCTCGATATAGAGATGGTGCTCCATGATGCATGAATTCACGATCTCCCGGCGACCCTAAGCAGTCGCGTCGCTGGTCGGGCCGGCAAGACATGAGACAAGAGGTCGGCGACGTCCGGCAGTCGTCAAAAACATCGGCGCCAAACGCCGCCTAATCTCGGTTACGTGACCGAGGGAATGAATGAGATTCCTGGGGGCATCGGTGTCCCCGAGGGTACCACTTAGAGCACCAGGAACGAGTATGCTATCAGTGTCCTCTGTTCCCCGTTGCAAAAACCCGAGGACTAACGCGCTGCGGCGCTCCCGGTTCTTCCTCGCGATCGACAATGGCGGTCACGTGTGTCGTCGCGGCGCTTCGTTTTGCTGCCGGTGTGTGCACGTGGCCGCCAACATGTCGTCTCTTTCTGTTCCTCGTCTGTACACGTAGGAGGTGCACGCGTGCCTGTATGTGTGTCGCATAGTCGTGTCGTTCGTACCCGACGAGATCCCATGGAGACGGCGCGAGGGGGTTGAAGGAAGGGGGTTAGAGAGCCACGCATGAATGGGACCTCCATTCATGTGGTCGCCTTTCCTCGTGCTCATGCTCGCGCACTGCTCATGGCTCGGCTGCCTCCGCCTTCTGGTTTTGTTTCTGTTTCTATCGGGGAAGCCGACCGTGTTCCACGGGAACAATGCGCTCGTTTCAGACGCGTCGCGTCGTCGCGACGGTTGCATCGGATGCGCCTCGATTTATCGGAGCTGTCGGCGTCGACTCAACGCGACACGCAGCTTCCATAGTTTCGGCCTCCGTGATCGGCAAGCTTCGATCGCTCGCGATTAGCTTCCGATGACGACAAGTGGCCAAACGGTGTCCTTATGAAAATGGAAGCGGCGAGGCGGACGAGACTTCGCCTAATCGAGACCAGGTCTCGTTACGATGGCACAGGGTGACCTGTCCTGCGAACCAACGCGATTCGTATTGGGCCGGAAAACTGACGTTTATGGTCCCATATTCTCGTTGAACTGTATACGGCAATTCTATTAGGTTGCGTAAGGAATGTCCGGTTTTAGAATGCAAATGTTATTAGGTGTTTTGAACAAGAAATACTATTAGAGAGTTCAATATACAGGGTGTCCCTACTCTGTTACAAGGCGATATCTCAAACGTCAAAGGGACAAATGATTTGCTTCGAGGAGTCGAAGCAAGGTCATTTGAAGGTCATTTTTCGAGTTTACAAGGTCATCGATGTTGTTTGTTTTGCAACGACATATTTTAGTTACTAGGAAATGATTGTCGAGGTCAGGACGAAACCAACGACCTACTGTGTCGTGACCTTTGCGTGACCTGGAGTACAGAAAATTTATTGTTCTTTTTCGTTTAATCCTATGCTAGGTTTTTATTACACGCTATAATGTCACATACATATAATGTCACATATTGACTTATAATTATATTTTTAATTAATACCGTATTATGTCTTAGAGAAATGCATTGAGAAATATTCAGGGTTTAATGAAAGTACTCGAGTGCTTTGATTTATAATTTGTAATGTGTCGAACATCTAGTGATTGCGTCAATTGGTATAAAAACAGATGCAAAGAGAAAGAAGTAGTGGAATAAAATAAAATAAAATAAAATTGCTGGTATGCAGGGTGTCTCAAAAATATACTTCCTTGAAAAGGGTGATTCCCGAGGTCATTTGAAATAACTTTTTCCTTTGCGAAAATCTTCACCGCGGCTTCGTTCAGGAGTTATTATCGAAAAACACGGACCAATCAGAGCGCGGCTATAGCGCAGCGTTGGCATTGGCCGAGCCGGAATCCGTAGCCGCGCTCTGATTGGTCTGCGTTTTTCTTTAATAACTCTTTAACGGAGCTGCGAAAAACATTTTCGCAAAGGAAAAAGTTGCTTCAAATGGCCTTAGGAATCGCCCCTTTTAAGGAAATACCACACTTTTGGGACACCCGATATACTTGTTCAAATGCTAGATAAATGTTTAAATAATAAAACAGCCAAGCAATAGAATTTGTTGGGCAAAAAGTATCGTACAAGTTATTCGATAAGTTCCCACGGAACTTTAACATTTTAATAACAGTGCCTACAGTAAAAAAATTTGAAACCGGTCATTTGCCCGGCAGTGGTTAGGATTAAACGTTTACTTGGAGTAAGAGCAAAGCAAATATATTGCTAATTTATCTTTAATCAGTATGCGCGTTTCTCAATATCCTCGAAACACGCACATGCGATATATGCACGAAGACCGAAAGGTTCAGCTAATTAATATTCCAGCAACGTAATAACAGTATATTTCGACCGTAGGCAATGTTCAATCATTTTACACATTCGCGTCAAGTGTAAACTGTGTTTTCATCGTCGAGATCCCCTTAATGGTAGGTTCCATACGTTGGAGGTGGACGTGTTTCCAGATGATTGGTAAGACTATGTTCCAGTAGGCGTGACAATCGAGCCTTGGCTGCCTCTACGAGACGAAAGATTTCTAATGTTCCCTTTTGCGTGTGTCGTCCAGGCATTCTTGCCGATCTATGCAATAGGCGGCTGTGGGAAATCATGGTCGTTCGTTGTTTAACTACCTGGCGATCTCGGTATACGACGCCGAGATTAAACGAGACTTTTGTTACGATGGTTTTACGAAATTTATGCTCCACAGCCGAGCATATACTTCCGTAGATTTATTTTTCATAGCAATATCAAAGTTCTGTTCGTAGAAGGAACGTCTGTCTTATGGCACAATCAGACCGTGAATCTAAACAAATTGAGAAACGTTGAAAATTATTACCGATAGTGTTTTCTCGTTTTAGACATCGTTTAATCGTGTCAAAATGTTTATAGTTTTATTTATAAGATATACCGTCGTGTGCGGGAGAGTCTAAAGAATATGTAAGAAGTATTTGTGTAATTCTCGAATTTGACGACTGAACTGCAAAATTGTAGAATTTCTTAAAAATTTAGGGTGACGGGAAGGACGACATAATTTATAAGATTGTACAAAAATTACGAATAAATAGTACGACAGTACAGCCACCTTGTGCAGCTATTGTGCAAGTAAAAGATAAAAAAATAAAAGATAAAGCAAAGATAATACAAAAATTATCATAAATATCTAGTAATATAATATTATAAAATAGTAAGTTTTTAAAATATTTTCCCTATAATTCTGGAACATCTTTGGAAACAACGATCTATGCAGGATCACTATCGATCCATACAAGGCCGCTCACTATCCACATTCTTTAAATTCATTTGTTACAAAATATTGTCCAACAATGTTTACGTAGAAGCAAAAGAAAGAATATAATAAATCGGTTGGATGAAGATAGAAATCACAAGTGACACAGAATGGGTACAAGGGTTACATTAATTAGATCAATTTGATAACGAGTTAGGATTAATGGAAATATAGATGCGGTCTGAAATAACGAAATGACGAAGTATGTTTCGGTCAGATATTAGATTCTTTAGCCGACGATTCCGGTATACTGTATCAAACGCCGCATAGTTGGCGGCCGACCAATAACTTTCTTTTCTCTAGACTCTGGGGTGAAGTGGAACTGCGCGTTCGAAGAGTCAATCACCATAAATTATCACTTTCTACTCGACTCCGCGCAACATCTAACGCGAATCACGATCCTTGAAGCGAACGTGCACGCACTACGAGTCGCAATGCATGCGGATTATGCAGATATTTCATCCTCGAGGTGCAATTAAGTGTGGATCGAGGGCGTTACAAATAAAACGAACGCCGTGTGAAATAAAACCATTCTTCGGGCAATTATAATCTAGATCACGGACTCCTCGGCTGCTATGGAGATTCTTCGGTCTTCCGAACGCGCAGAGTTTTCTCCGTGCAACGCTTCATCGTTGATCGCGGTCTAAGTAGATTATGCAGCCTTTACTCGATATATGTCTCAAATATCTGGCCGATAAAAGTCCCAAAACTATCCCCACGGGGTATACCCTGCGAGGGATCAAGAGCTTCTCTGTCCTTTTCTACGTTCGGCAGTGTATCAAAAAATAGCATCTTCTACGCGATATATGTCACTGGGCAGACCCGTTATGTGGACATATATCGAGTAAACGCTGTACAACTTTGAGCATTCGATATCTAAAAAGGATCAGAGATCTAGTAGAGTTCCTCGCAGTTGTATTGTATTATTATTTTTCATAAACATTCATCAGGGAAGAAAATATTCGTTTAATTTCTTTTTTGTTTACGAGATAAAATCTACGTTTCCTTTTTTCTTAGGTTCTTTTTTGCCCACGTCATTTCCATGTAAATTTACGTAAATTATCACAGTCTAGTCGTAAATAACAGGACGTTTTCACATTCTTGCGGACTGACTCACAGAAGCAGGAAATAATTTGTTGAATTCTGCTGTTATACCTAAGGGTCATCAGTTTTAGTTAGCTTTAGTAATATTATCGACTTATGGCAATGATAAAAAAAAAATAATACGTAATAATCCCTGATACATAAATGTAAATATAAATTAATTTCTAACACATAGCAGGATAATAATTACACAAATATTAAAGGGAGTGAGATATAGCAGAATTCTCGCTGGCAACGATTTAACTAAATAAAACACAATCAGAACTGTCGAAAATTGAACTAAAATTTCATTGTTAGCAACAAAGCGACCTTGATAAATGAAAACCCTGAAAATTTCGCAAACCGGTAATAACAGTTCAAGTTCCGTTATCCAGCGTTTGCTATTAAAACGACAGTCGTGAATAATATTTTACCACCGTGACAGTACGCCAGCATTGTGACAATCCGCTATTTTGACGTATAACATCATTCAGTTCTCCGTGAATAGGAGAACCATCACGGACGTGTTAATTAAAATTCAGCCAGGCACTTCAAGGATCAATTGTGCCGTGACCTTTGTCACGGATCACTGTCGACTGCCAGTAGTAGCTTCCTCGTGAAAATGGCGGCGTGACAAACGGAGTTCCTCAGCATTGACAATCGGGAACCAGTGCCTCGTAAATCACGATACCGTGGTCAGATAAAATCATTGTGCTCGCAACGGTGAAGATAAACTATGCATATACACGGTGACTCGTCAAATAAACCACTCGAAAACACTGAATCTCTATCGCCATAAAATTTCAAGCATTCCAAAATTTCGAAAATTTACTTTTACATTCATCCCTGAGAAGCCAAGACAGTTTTTCAATTTGTAAAAACTGAAACTCGTACCGACATATTTGTGACATTTTCCTGATTAAAATGAGCCCAAACATGACATAATTCGTAGTATGTTTGTGTGTTCAATTGACGATTCGGTAGAACCTCGATTATCCGAACCGAGGATATTTGAATTTGCCATGTAAACATTTCAATCTAAAACGATTCATTGTATAAGTTGTAGAGATTTAGTCTAGTACTGTTGTTGTACTGTTCAGTACTGTTAACTGTCCTGTTATCCGAACACTCGTGTTCCACTGATTAGTTCGGACTTGATTTTCTGTAGACAAAGTATGGTCGAAGGAAATACAGTTGAGGCACGTCGAAACTAGTGGTTTCAAGCTTTAAAACGAGCCCAGATAGAAAATTCTCCGACTTGTTTCCACGGAGTTACAACAGTTTGAATTCCTCCGTTCGGATAATCGAGGTTCTACTGTATCGTGATTTACACAGGTATATAAGGTGCAAATTATATCGTGTTTGGTATCGTTTTAATCAGAAAAATGTCGCGGATATGTTGTTAAAGGTTTCATAAAAATTAGAAACAATTCCGTTTTGGGCCCAACGGTAAAAAAATCAAGGAATTGTATAAGTGACACGTTGGTTCGAAAATGTTGCATTTTTACCATAAATTTGATAGTTCGGCGAGTCGGAAAAGAATTCAATCGAAAGACTCTTCTCGAGCGAACCGTGTACACCCGGTACACGCGTCAGAGAAAATAAACAAAGGCACAGTTGGATCGTTTTCTATCGAGCTGCTATCTCGAGCTTTCTTCTTCTCCGTCTGGGGGGCTCGTCTTATAAGGAATAAGGGCTGCTTATGTGGCGGCCGCGTACGTATTCATATAAGATCGTTTCCACTTCGAGAGGCGCAACGCGGCGCAGGCGCGTCCATCTTTTCCCGGTTGCGAGCGAAACTTAAGTACTCGTCCGGTTTGATGAATGGGACCGTAAGGGACGCGGAGCGCGTGGGTGGAATTACAGACGACCAGATTCGCCGGACTGGTCGTGTTCGCCGCGTTATTGGAAACGCGACGCGATCTACGATCCATGATCCACCGATAGATTCGTCTCGATGCTGGTACCCCCGCAGTCTCAATGTCTCTGTCGATCACGATCTTGGTGAAAGCGGCGATTTCAGCTATTCTCGAGATTTTATTGTTTGAGTTTTTAAACCTCGGCAGTATAAAACATTAGAGTTTTTTTTAGTTATACTATAAGAGCTCAAGACTTTCGAATCTTTGGGGGAGGGGGGCCTAAGATTTTGGCACCTGTTGTTCGCCATTCTGCTCGATTCGATGTGCTGAATACAGTGATTTCTTTATATATGTCGCCAAGGCCTGGATGATAAACGTCGCGGAATTATCCCCACTACTGCGGGGTATACCATGAAGCTCGAGAGACCTCGGTCACAGAGGAGTGTAACATAATATGATAACAAAGCTTCCTTATTTTTCAATATTGCCTAATGTACCTGAACACCCGCAATCTTGGGACACCGAGTTAATGAAGCGCACGGTGATTGGGATTTTATTGAATCGTTAAACGGGAATGATGATTCGCGACAATTTGACCCGTTCAATCCGCGCGACGCGTAACTTTCTCTTCTGCAAATTGCAGCTAATTATACGAACGAATCGTTGCGAATCGTCCTCCATTCTATTCCAATTATTTCATCGCTGCGCCTAATTATCTAATTACCTCGCGGGGTGATCTGCGCCACCGACTTTCAAACCTATGCTACACGATTTGTATAAACTGTGTAAATTCGAAGTTGAAATTTTATTAAATACAGAGCCATAAAGAAATCAATTACTGTCCAGGTTAATGAGACGTGCATGTTTACATAGTGATAGTGGATATTAACTGACACACTTTAACTGGGACGAAAACCCTTCTTGTTATTTGAATTACATTATTGCGAAACGTTAACATTTCTAGCTTGGAAAAAACATTCTAATAAAAAGAAATAGTTTGAGAATCAATATAAATTTTCGAACGGATGAAATTAAATGCAAATAATTAAATAATTCATTCATGAAGTCACAAGTCATCTTAAGGGCACAGGGTTGCTATTTATACTTGCAGCTTCTTGGATTAAATAGAGGAAGTTCGGATAATCGAGGTCGTGTTTAGAAAATGTATCAATCGCCCGCAGAGTTTACTCGATATATGTCCAAAACACGGGTCTAGCCACGGACATATATCGTCCAGGAGATACTATTCTTTGATCCACGCGACCAAGGCGAGCTCTCGACGTTTCGAGCTTTTTGGCCCTTCACGGGGTATACCCCGTGGCAATGGGGATAGTTCTGGGACTATTGTCAGCTAGGAATTTGGGACATATATCGAGTGAACACTGTAGTTACATCTTCCGCGGACTCGGGGATTCCGAATCTCTTTTTTCGCCGACTCGTTTAAATCGCCGTATATTTTTCTTTCCGGCCTGGAAGCATTCGAAACGCGTTGTCCAGTATATAACAAACTTCTTTGAAAGGTGTGCGCGTCGAGATCGCGCAGAAGAAGCGCAGGAATGTTTACGAGGTTCTCTGGCGTCGGTGTTCTCTTCTAGGAATGTACGCGAGGCACCGTCCGTCGCCGGGTTTCTCGTCGGAGATCTTATTTGTAGAGCCAGCTATTATCCTCGAAAAACGCGGCTGAATAATGTCCGGGTTGACGACGTGCTGCTGGAATACGATGTTTGATGAATGAAGGCGAAGAAGAACCGGTGAACCAGTCTGACTTCCTCTCAATGGGACGAGGAGCCGGTCGCTCGTCTTTTTAAAGGTTGTTCCCCGGTGTCGTTAGGCTCCGATAATTCGTCGACTCGTTTTCTCCGTATTTGGACACCGAACGAATCGGCTCGTATTCACCGGCCCTTTTTTCCACGCCGTTTTTCGTCGCGCCTGTCGCTGTCTTATAATAGTCCTGCGTGGCCTCCGAGATTATTAGAGTTTCTCTACGAAAACGCTGCGACCATAACTTGCTTCGTAACATTTTATTCGCCCGCCCAATAATACGATTCTTCATACTTGTGCTGTAACCAGTTTAAAAATCTTTTACACAGGCAGATTTTGTAACTGGGAAAATGGTTGAAAGTTGTAAATTTTAACTTTAATTTTAGAGGAATTTTCAAGCTTAAAATAATTTTTGTACAATTGCAAGAGGAATTGCAAATACAGTGTTTACTCGATGCATGTCCAAAACGCGGGTCTAGTCAGGGACATGTATCGGCCAGAAGATGCTATGCTTATAGCCACGCGACTTTACACTCACTATAGATAGCTCTATATAGTAACTATAGAGTAAACACTGTGTAATAATTTTCTGTTTTGAGTTTTAATCGGGACATAAAAGTCACTTCGAGTTGCTTTAAAACATTAATGATTTACTCGTAAAATCGTTAAACATTTAGTGATTTATTAAGCAGAAACAAAGGTAATGTGAAGAGCACTGTGAATAATGGTATAACATTTTCCAATGGTTCTAGTGTTTTTCTTCGATTATTACTTTGTCAAATCTTGTAATTGTTGTTGTTTCCACTTGTGAATCTTGGCAATAGTGATATTTTTATCGCGTCATCCAGCGTGTCATTAAATAAATAAAGCAACATGTCGGGACTTATAAGAAACTATTTACCACAAGAAACAGTAATACTAATTTACCAACGTGAACGCCCACCTACATTAATTGCAGCGCGTTAATTTATAAAACCGTTGGTTGATACAGCCCACGTCCATGTATAGATATTATGATTTCTACTCTATTTCTGTTTATTCTGTTTATACCCCTATCAAGGACCTCTTTGTGGGACGACATACTATGATTCATACAGTATAATTATATTCGTTAATAGCACGTTACAATAATCGCTTCATGAATATTGCTTTGTTCCTTGTATCAAGGTCCTTTCCGTGCGAACATCCAGAAATAAACTTTGTCGCATTTGCACGCAGAATAATGTTTATCACGATGTTAAAATGTGCGCAAGACCTTCCAGTCTTTTCACCAGTTACTTGCATGTACAGGGTGAGTCACTTAACTGTCCCACCTAAATCATTAACCGACTCAAAACAAAAAAGAAACAACAACAAAAAAGTTTCGCACGAAAGGTGACCTGAAATTTTGTATAATAATCTATAATGTTTAATTACCTAATTTGGAAGAGTATTGAATACCGAGTGAAAAAGTATTAAGGTATACAGTATGAAAAAGTAATATTTACTTGTGAAATCTTCTTCAAAGTTAACGAAACCGTCTGTGTATGTTTAATTCAGTGATTGTTTGTTTTTAGTTATATTCTTATGAAACTTTCATCAACATATTCGTGACACTTTTCCGATTAAAATGATACCCAACACGATGTGGTTTGGATCATATCTGCTTGTTTAATCCACGATTTAGTAAAACCTCGATTATCCGAACTAGTCAGTGGGAGTGTTCGAATATCAAAGGTTCTACTAAATCGTGGATTAAACGAGTAAACGTGGTTCAATTTGTGTCGTGTTTGGTCTCATTTTAACCAGAAAAATGTCACAAATATTTCAGTAAAAGTTTCATAAAGAAATAATAATAAAAAAAAAACAAATTTTGTTATGGTACTTACAAAGCTGAATCGAAGAATACCTCGATAATTATTAGATTTATGACTTCATACGCCTTAGGAACTGTTTACTCAGCATTGAATAGTCTTTCAAATTACATATTTAACTATTACACATTATAAAACAAAAACTCAACACACTGTACACTGATTCAGTACGAATCCGATCTTATTCGTCAATTACTATGACGACTGGAAAGCGGATTTTATGCATTTATTTATGCAATTTAAAACAGTGAAAAGATTAGAAGACTTTAAATCAATAAAATAAATAAATAATAAAATAAGTAAATAATAAAATAAATAAATAATCATTTAAATTTTATATTTAGCCCTGTGTCTTGCAATTGATGCACAAACGTTTTATTTTGCATGAATATCCGCAGCCTAATCAGAACCAAGGAAAAATTGTGTTGCGTCCCTGCAAATAATAACAACAACCATCCAGTTTTCATAGCCATCTAAAGTTTACTGTTAGGGGCCGAAAGTCGATGCACGGTTCGAGAATGTTTCGTTCGATCCGTTCGCCGGGATACGTCTGGCTGCAGAGTGCGTGCACCTGGTGTTACTTAGGTACTTCTGGTTTTGGGAGAACAACGCAACAACGGTACCGGCTGGCCGCTATGTCTATCTGAGGAGCAACGCGATTCCAAATGGCAGAACCCCTCGATATCTTCCCATCGGAGGATCTTCCGGGTACCTTTCATACGTGGCCGCGTTATTAAACAAAGCCAGCCGGTCCGTAAATCACAGCGTGTCATCTGGGAATACCTTGAGCATCGCGTGGGAGTAACGGTCGAGTCAATAAATGGTTATTAATTGCCGCGTAAATATCAGCGGCTGCGATTCTGACCGAATCCCGTAATTCGAGACTCGGCCTCCTTTGGCCTCGAAATGAAATTAATAAATAGACTGCGGATTTTTAGGCAAAATAATTTAAATTTATACATCACAAAATTACCCACATCAAGGAACTGGCTTTGCCGTCACATTCGTGATATTTTTCCGATTAACATAGTTCTCGATATAAGACGACGCCTCGGGGCGACTTTCGACCTATTGCGGAGGAGGGTACCTATTCGGCTCGACATTGTTTTCGAGAGGGCTGGGAGTTTATGGGACAATTTCAAAAGAAAAATATTTTCTTTTTGCGAGAAGAATATCGTCTTATATCGAAAGAAAACTGTGCGACATTAAACGCGAGACAATTTGGTCGCTGCCGGTCAAGCAGAACGGACCCGAAAAATTTCTTATTCCCTCTATGCTCTGTGCCCCACACGGCCGTTTTGTTTCGCGACCTTGTGTCCGCGACATAATTTCGTTTTGTTTCTCGGACCGTTCGAACATTGACTAATGAGACGTCGCGTCGTAACGAGTTCGCCCACCCGCGACCAATACATCGTCGTCGAACCGTCTGGTTCGCATGCGAACACGGCATTGTTCCGGCGAGAAATTTCGAAAAGGTGGGTTCCGATTGCGCAAGCAATTTTTCTTCTTTTTTTTTTCTCGTAGAAATCCTAGCACATCGCGACAGAACCGCCAGACGTCTGACGCCAATTCGCGAACTCGCCTATTCTATTTCCAAGAGCGGCACACCTGTTTCAGATGTATTTTCGATGTAGTCGGCCTCACTTGGACTACGCTCGCTCGACACAGCGAAACTTCTCGCTGTTGAATGATGGATCGACGTCTAATTGCGATGCTGTTATCGCGAAAGATCGTTGTTGCGCAACCTCGAGGGGTGAGTCACTTAACCGTACCACTTAAATTTACTCATAAACAGTGACGGGCAAAAGCCGTTTCAAAATATGTCCGAATGACAAATACATCGTCAATTTGTAATTTATTTCTCTTTTACGAATGTGACGTGTATCTCGACATTGTATTCGATTGTTATGTCATCGCTGGAGCGCGGATTTATGCTAAATAAAAATTGTCTGCATCGATCATGCGAAAGGGGAGTTGCATAAAAATTGATTTCTTTTAGCACCAAATGTATCTGATCTTTCTTCTATTTTATGTTTCGTGTACTCAATTTTTGTTATAAACGCATCAAATCCGCCAGTCTAGTCGTTACAAAATACTTCTGTCGAATGCAATAAATCAATCGACGAATGTCTTGGCATTTTGTGCTTAATCGTGTTAACACGTAAGCAAACTGCCGCCATATTGGCGACAGATTGGCGGCAGGGGACCGCGCAACGTTGGCACCAACTCCGTATCCATCTGTTTCGCCAATCTGCCGGCAGATTGGCGGCAGAGTCTGCCAGCAGCCGGTTGTCTACCTCGTCGGATTTGGTTTTTTGATTTCCCTCGGCTATTGCAGTGGTATAGCATGCATGATCGAACACGAAATGCCAAGATAGTCGTCAACCGATTGACACATTCGATAGAAGTATTACATCATTGCAGTAGAGGCACCATTGCGATCGTCGCTTTCGTTAAAGATCAATTAAAGCATGCCTCGTCAATTACTAGTTTTTGACCCGATGTACCTTGCAGTTTTATTCGATACTTTTTTGAATCGCAACGTCAAATATTACAAATTATGATACTTTCTATGATACAATATTTTCGGTTGAAACATTTTTTATGTAATATGTAGTTTATGAGTAAATTTAGGTAGCACAGTTACGTGACTCATTCCGTATGTATAAGTTGCGCGATTATAATACTATATGTAATCCCGTGTAATATTGCTATGCATGTATAAAATTAATAAGAGAAGTACAAAAATATAAATAGGTACGCGTTTTTTGTTTACGCACGAGATGATTCTATTCTGTAGTTTACGTGCGTGAAACACGAACAAATAATGTTTAATGACTGCCTTGTTCTATTAGTCTCAGTTTATTGCAATCACTAAGTATGAAGAAATACATTTTTATTCCAAGCCCAGTTTATTAAAATTGTTCGCATAAGTGTTTATTTTGTCAAAAGTTGTTACGTCTACGTTTAAAAAAGTGAAAAATGTTAATAAAAAAAAGCGAAAAATTGTTTAAAATTTCACGTGCTACGTAGTGATGCACTGTTTACCGTACAGTTTCAATAATTGCGAAACAAACAATTGGAGACCGGTCAAGTTGATCGGCGGCGGTGATTTTGAGGGTCGAACCTAATCGTTCGCGAAGAAGCGGAGCGTACCCGAAGAGGAACGCGAGTCCGCGCCGCGCCGGGTAGCTCTTCTTAAATTGTTTCTGTCTCGTTTTTGATTAATGATACCGGGGCAGTCCCCGTTTGTTCGCGATACCACCTCTAATTGCGGGCTTTCTTTCGACGTGGAGGGCCAGTTTGCATAGGTGAAATGTTGTTTCAGGCTCGCCGGAATAATGAGGTGTACGCGCTTGCAACGAGATCCATTTACGAGCCACTCCGGTGATCGATGCCATTGGCACGCACGCATATTTATCTCGGACCTGTCTCGAAAACATCGTTCCATCATTTTTAATTAAGAGAACTCGTCTCTCTCTCGGCGAACTCATTTGCTTATCGATCCCGCAATCGATCCGTAATTACGTGGGCAGAACTAGTTTTATATTCGACAACTACATCCTGATTTCAGCCGCTTTTTACGTACGCCTCTTATGGCAATGCACAACGATTTTTCTGTACCCCCCTCCCACCCCCTCCTCATCCCCCACCACCGCGGACTTGTTGGTTCAAACAGGGAGGGGGAAGAATGTCGTTTAAATCAATCGGACATTTCACTTCTGGCGTTAATTGACTCTTTCGTAAATCATATTTTCATTGCCCTCGCGCCGGTACGCCGTTTTAACGACCGATCCGACAACTTTTTCCAAAATACTCTGTTAATTAATTGGCCGCTGCTGGGGCTTCTTAGTGACACGGTCCTCGAGCTTTCCGTTTGCTACGTACCTGCTGTATTTTTTTAAAAAATCACGCAGCTGTTAATACCCTTATACTGCGTGCATTATAAATTGTTTATATGTCGCTGAATAATTTTCTAACTTTGCGGACCTAATCTCGAGACTTCACCCTTCTCGTATATTTATTATTGCCTAAAATAATCAGTGGAAAAGCTGTAAATATGCGCTCAAGCGTTCGAACGCTTCCGCAAACGATCTACCACGACCCTTGCATTATAAATTGTTTATATGTCGCTGAGTAATCTTTTAATTTTGCAGACTTAATTTCTAGACTCCCCCCTTCTTGCATGTTTGTTATTGTCTGAAATAATCGGCGAGAAAGCCGTTTTCTGTTAACCGTTCGAACGGCTTAGCGACTCCATACTGAAATTTCGCAAGAATTAGCAGCGCGAGAGGAAAATGGCGAACGACTCCATCCGAATCGGTTCCGAAGGTACAAGCATAACAGAACGGTTGAGAAATGCTGCTCCACTGAATGTCCATTGTTCCGCGTAAAAAATGCTTGCACGCACGCCCTCGTACATTTTACAGCGAACCGCGCGCTAGATTTTATATTTAGGAAGCCACCGTGTAACCCTAGAACTACTGAATTAGGTTAGAACGAAAATACTGGCACCCACGCTCCGCGACTCGCGCGTCTCTACCAGTTATGCGTTTGTTTATTCCTAAATTCTTACCGGTTTTTCACCGGGCCGCGGCGCGGCGCGCGGCTTGCGTTACGTAAATGGCCGACGTCACTCTCTCGCGTTCATTTAAATCGCCGAAACGAATGTTACATGACACCGCCGCGCCGGCACGAATCAAAATTTTTTTACACTGAGAAATTTCGTTTCCTTGCTAGAACATTGCGTTATCATTCGTTTATCGTATTAACACTTTGCCACGTCGCCGGGCGTGAGCGAGCCGTTTAATGCAAACATGATGGAACTCAAAACCATTGTAAATCGTGGAATAATGAGAAAGTAAAACTTTTATCAAAACGCAAGCCACGCTAAAAGTATTTTGCAGAAATAGTCGTGAATCATATTCGAACTCTTGAAAGGCAGTGTTAAACCGAACAGAAAAGTATTGACTTGCACTACTTTCGCACTAAACGACCCATGTCTGACCAGCATAATCTCGTTACCAAATGTGAGAATTAAAGTTGATGAAAATTGCAATTTCTCTCGATTGTCAGCATGTAACTGTAATTTTCATATTTCATCGTTTACAACTCACAAATTAAACAATTTCGATGCAATTTTCAGACTGTATATAGCTTCTATGAATCTGCACAACATGTGTCTCTTTAGAGTACAGGCTCAGATAAAAAGAGACGAAAAATTTTTTTCTTTTGCTATTCCAACCAAACACAGTTCAAAATTTGCACTGCGCGTCGTCTACTAAACTAGTCCTAGCTTCGCAGAAAAATTAAAATCGTTCGATCCATTTACAAAACAGTTGATGTAACACTAAACCTACTGATAAAAATGACGAGATGGAATTTCTTTCAATTTTCTGCGGTTCGAATTATAAAACATGCTCCACTAAATACATTTATTTAATCATTTCCCACGAAAGCATCTGTATAATTTCAGCAATTGTAAAATGAAAATCTGGAACCGGTCATTTCGCCAGTGGTAGGTTCAGCGTTAGGTTTAGTGTGACGAATTCCGTGAGTCGCAGTATTCATTTATTTAAATATAGCCATACTACAAAAAACGAGAGATTGGATCCAAGTTTCGTATAAATAAATATTGAATCGAGTAGGTGTAATAGACCTCGAGGTAACATCTCTGGCGAGAGGTTGGAGCGACCGATCGCGATCGTCTCGGTAAAGCAGCCATATTCATTCGAATTAGCGCATATGGCGATGGGAGGAGGGTTCGCCGATTCTCGATCCCCGATCGCGCGAGTCTCTTTAGAAAGGGGGGGACCCGATCGGGTGGGATATGAAGGTGGTTATTGGCCAGGGGGTGGGAGAATTTCCACCGAGAGAGAGAGCTGCCAATCGCGATCGGCGGGCTTTACCTTTGCGATCACAATTGCCCGTGCACCCAGAAACAGATCGCGACGGTGGAATAATAGCTGCTGCCCCCTTTTCCCTTTTCCCTGTTCCGTGTGCCCCCACCCCCCACCCCACCCCCTCGCGCACGCAACCACCGACCCGCCGACATATCATATGTTGCATTTACATTTGGACATACCAGCCAGGAAAAGTTTTACAACCGGCGTCTCTCGATCGTCCAATCAAAGTTCCAGAGAGGGCTTGTGCAAGTGACAGGTATACACTTATACACTGTGTACCTCATTTGCCGGGACGGTTTTTGCCACGGAGATCGTTACTATCGCTGCTCCGTTATGCCAAAAGATTGCATGCTGAGCCATTTCTTTGCTCGCCGGACACGTTGCGTACAGGTGCTTGGGACACGTGCACGACGCGACCCCTTTCTCCCGCTAAACCGATTCATTCGGTTTTAATTGAGTACAGCATGATCTGATATGTTGCGTCTTACGGCATGCTGGGCTCCACGCAGGGGACAAAAAAGTCGCAATATTGCAATATCGTGCTGATGCACTCGAGCCTTTTTCGAATTAATCGGAATGCGAACAGTTCGGATAGTGGAACAGTTGTTTAACGATCGCAGGCTAGTCTCAGATAGTTCTTTTTAAAACTGAAGATACCTCAGTAATTGTTCGACACGTTCAGTGTCACGTGCGACAAACTCTGAAGAGGTCTAATCAATGTTTTAATTGCATCTGTGACTGAAAAGTCAAGATTTATTGCTTCTTGTAACTTTTCATTAACTCGTTAACAAATGATAGTTTACTCTTCCTGTTACCGCACGAATTGACGTTAAAATTTAACCAAGGAATCGTGTCGGAATTGAGTCAAACGTTATCGTAAATTATGATAGTGGGAATAAACAAGTTCGAAACGCTCTCGAACTTGTTATAAACCCGGATTGAAAATGTCTTGTCGAGTACGCTTTCTGTGAAGTCGATGTGATTTATAAGTCGTAAAACGAGATGCGGATTAGCACAATTTTGACTCATGGTAGTTTATGACTCATCCGTGTGGTAAAACTGTTCTGTTTCTTAATATTCGTGACTCATGGAGATACATGTACAAGGTGTTCCGGAGTGAAATCGACAAACCTTCCTAGTCCAGCTGACAGTTTATTTCACCTATTTCGCTAACAAAATAGTTATTGTGATTATTTGAAGATAAACATTTTATTTGAAAGTGAAATAAAGTAATCTTATTTTCAAAGATAACACCAACATGGCGTTCAACGCTAGGTTTACGGAGCACTAAAAGCGACTACAGTGAATTCTCGATATATGTCAACAACACAGGTCTTGTCAGCGTCATGTATCGTCCAGGAGACATACCGTGTTATGTTCACTATATATAGAAAAATTACTGTAAATTCACTGTCACTGTCATGACAAAAAGTTACTTGAAATGACCTCAGCAACCACTCCGTTCAAGGAAGTACACCATTTTCGGGACACCCTGTATACCCAGAGAAATAAATTTATTGAATAATTCCTCATGGATGTGCACGATCTAAACAATTGTAAATTCGGTTACTCGCACTCCACTTTTTTCATAACTGTTTGGAACTATACATGTCTCCCACATGAATAAATTTTTATTCAACAAAACAACTACTTGAATTCCAAATAAATATTTGCTGTAGTCGACACCTTTGTTTATAACACTAAATTTAGAGTTTCGAGATTGTATATGACTAATTAAAAATTAAAAATACTAGAACCCATCTTTTTGACGGGACCGATAGACCCCAGCGTTAACACCTGAATTTTGCCATAACTGCACACAGTCCGCAGTATGAATAAACCATCTAAATATCTGTCTCCGTGCCGAAGCCCACCAGCTATCAAAACATACTTCGGTTAATGGAACGCTTTTACTTGCGGCCTCCTATTTCTCTGCGATGAACTAGACCGCATTGCAAAGTTGCTTACCGTTTGTCACATCCATTGACATGATCGCGTCGCCTTGACAATGTACAGATGTTCATCGTTACAGTTGCGGCAATGTTCACGGTTAGACATGGCCGTAGTTTCACCGAGTCAATAGAGAGAACGCCCACACGAGGGACAGAGGTGCGCGCGAGTTGCGTCACTTGCCAAATTAAAAGGAACACGCCTGGAATAGTTCCCCGGTGAAAAAAAAATGGCGCGAGAGTTAAAAAGCGCGTTTAACGGTATTGGTAGTCGGAGCTCGGTATTCCTTTCAGATTTCGACGGTGCGTGGGCGAGCTGATTGGCCTAACTGTAAGGTGGTCCAACGTTTGCGCGCAGGAAGTGCTCCTTTCGGTTTTGGTTCACGGGAAAATCCCCGTCGCTCGCCGCCATTTTTATCGTTCCGTCGCGCAGCTGGCCGTTGCCGTAAAATCGTTGAAATTAGTTCCGAAATTGTCATGAAATACATTGAAAAATTAGTAATAGGTAGTAGGCTAATACTTTATTCACACTGAAAAGGAGACAGATTTATACCGTATCTCATTTGTTAAATGAATAATAGTCAAGTCCAGATTTCTTGAAGCAATTTCTTCTAGTGTTAATACCATGTTCTGCTTCTAAGCGAATATTTTCTTGCCAGTTAACAATGAATTTTTATAGTTCAGGTTAAATATTACAGCGAGCAACAATTTGTCCCAGGAACGTGTAATTTGAAATGTAAAAATCGTAAATATTTTTTTTAATGGAGTCGACCGTCACGCGATATTGCGTACCATTCACTCAATTTTGAAAATCCTGTGAGACGGTATAATTTCCAATTTTTTTTAATAGAAACGATGCCTTAGTTGACGAGTGTGCCTATAGTAACTATTAAGAAACGATGCATGTATGCGCGCGGTTAGGTGAACGCCGTTGCACTGGATTCTTAACTGTAGTTGTTAGTCATCGTGGAACTCGCGGGAAAAATTGCGAGCTTGTTATGCGTGGCACGCCCAGAGTATTTCTTTCCTGTTTCTTTTCTTTTTTTATTTATCGTTTACTGCACTGATCGATTGTTACTGGTGCTAGATAAAAGCGTTCGATCGAGACGAAGTCGACTGTCGTTTTGTTCCATTTTTCAGCGATCTTTGACATTTTCCAGCGACCGTTAATAGAAAATTGCGAATTTTATACATTTATGGTTCATAAAAATTTGTTAAAAATGTGGAAACAATTCAGCATTCCATAGGAATCAAGATCAAGTAGTTCTGAAATTTTCTCTTACCTCCAAGTGTGTCATCGGGGTTGCAACAGCCTTGTCGAAACTTAAAATAATAATTCTTTAACATTCGTTAATGTATTTGGCCGAAAAATGAATAATCTGAAAAAAATTGAGACTAAATATATCGTTTAAAAATTCTATTTATTTCGTGTACCGAAGAATTTTAATTTTAATTTTAATTTTAATTTCACTAGAAAATTTTAAAAGCGAATGCAGCCAAACTTTAATCATTAAACTACAAAAATTAGCATATCTAAATTTCATAACTAATTTAGTTACTCCGATAGCCTCTTCCTGGGGTGAAATTATTTATTACTTCGTTCGAACAGTGTAATTGAAAATAATTTTTTAAGCGTCAAATGAAAATAAATTTGCATGTTATTTGTAGAATACATAGAATAAAGTATTGAAAATAATTCGTCGGACTCGCGAAATGAAAAATTACGAACATCAAGTTATTTCATCCAGAACCTGTTGTTTTCCTATAGGTTCATTTAGTTTGAGTGTATATAAGAATTTCCGATGCATCCTGTGTACATCGGTAAATATGTTCACGAAGAAACGACATAATCCGACATAACTCGCCGTCTCGCGAGTTAATGAGCCTTGAATGGCCGATTGCCTGTACAGAGAAGTGGTATTTCCCACAACTGTACACCGGATGACGGGACGCGCAATCTCCGTTCTTCGGCAACACGTCCGTCTGCGAATGTGTGCGATTTATCACGCGCTCTTTTACACGAGCTGCTCAGGAGCCAAACTGATCAACTCCAGTTTTTTTTTTAAATCAATTTTATTAGTCGAGCACACGCCAGGTATTCATCCTCTCCAAAACAAACGACGTACTTCGATAAATTTAGTTATCGCTCGGAGATGGTATGACTATACTTAAGGTTTCTGAATGACAGTAGGTGTACACGTCAGAAGTCACTAACACTGGTTGGTCATCAACAGTTTTCATTAAAAATTTAAGTATATTTTTAATGATATTGTTTGTAAATGCATGCTATTTAGTGTAAAAACTGTGACATCAATCAATCTTTCATATTGAAAGTGATTCGTCATTATACAAATCAGTCAATCTACAGGGTGTCCCAAAAATGTACTTTTTTGAAAAGGGTGATTCCTGACGTCATTTCAAGTAACTTTTTCCTTTGCGAAAATTTTCTCCGCGGCTTCGTTAAAGAGTTATTAACGAAAATTACTGACCAATCAGAGTGCGGATACAGCGGACGGATTCCCGCTCGATGACAGGTCCCGCTGAGCGTGGCGTTGCTATTGGCTGAGCCGCAATCGGTCCGCTGTTGCCGCGCCTTGATTGGTCCGTGTTTTTCGTTAATAACTCCTTAGTGGAGCCACGGAGAACATTTTCGCAAAGGAAAAAATTACTTCAACCGATCTCAGGAATCACCCCCTTCAAAGAAATACAACATTTTTGGGACACCCTGTATACAGCTCAGAAACAGTACTGTTAGCCGAGCACTGATGCTCCACAGTTTCGTTCGGATAATCGAGGGCTCCACTGTATCGTGAATGAAACAAGTAAATACGATCCAAATTGTGTCGCATTTGTTGTCATTTTTTAATCCGAAGAAAGTCACAAATAAATTGGTAAAAGTTTTTCAGTCAGTATCATTAGTATTATCGTACCCTTACGTCATATTGTCATATCCTTACGAGATTATACGAGACGAACCCTATAGTAAAATTTCAAAAAGGAAAAATCAAAAAATTAAAAAAGTTGCAATCTTTGCTTCCTTTGCATTAGTGTGAGTCTCACCGATGCTCGACCCCTCGCCGGCTCGGTCGTCGAGCGTGTTTTCCACTTGACTGGCTCCAAGGGGGATCCCCCACAGTGGCGGGGATAAAAGTTTGACAGTTACGGTAGAGAGCTCCGCGACAGTTACGGAGAGATTACTGTGTACAGTCAGACAGGGTCGATTGCAACAGGCAGAACTCAATCTGCTCTCGATCCACGATTTCGTCGATCCATCGCCTCGTAGTTAATCGACTTAACGTTTCACCGTGGCGTCGATCACGCAGGCGCAAAGGCAACAATGATTAGGCGCTGGTTTCTTTTTTTTTGTGTTTCTGCGAGGAGCGTAATCGCTTGTTAAAACGGCAGCTTGTCGGCGGTCTTGTCCGGTTTCAGGCTGTCGTTGAAGTCAGCGCAACGTTGCTCCGCGAGCGTCGCAGATAAAACCTGGTGCCAGCGGTGGAAAGTAGCTGTTGACATATCGCTGCCAGGTATTGGGACACGTCGAGCGAGTAGGCGGGGTGGCTTAACCTATGCGGGATATAATGTACGCCTCCGTCTGGTATCGGACACACTCGCATAAACTCGCGGCACATTATCGTGCAAGCGCCTCGACGTTTCTCTCCCTATTGACAGTAGCTGCGGTGACGGGCTGTGAGTTAAATGTCAGATTCGGAATCCGCTGTTACACCTTCGGATCGCTTCGACGGCCCGAATCAATTACTAATTAACCCATTTGCAGTTACTCAATGGCCGAGATCAGCGTGTGAATGTTTTCTAGGACACTTCACGCGAAGGTGTCAGCCATCAGTTTGATTCATTCATCTGCCGGATTACGATGCGTTTTAGTGTCTCTCTTCAGACACGATCACGTTTCAACGTTTTCCAATTAATTTCCATACTCTGATATTGACCAAACCAGTCAGCGAAATCGTACCGGAAGTGGCAATATTTGGCGATATAAGTATTTCAAATATTATTTAGTACTTTAGATCTCATTTGGCTTTAACCAATAGTGTTTTAAATAGTGTTTGTAATTATTTAATTTTTTATATTTGTAATTTCAATATTTTTATTTTGACGATCTAAACCGGAAAATAAAATATTTTCATTTCAAGAATCTGAATTTACATTTTAACAATCTGAAACACAAAATATATATTAAAATATTTTAAATATTTAAAATTTTTAAATGTATTTAAGAACTTTAATCATTTTTCTGTCGAAATGCGTTTGCTTTCAATGTGAACTAGATTGAAAAAGAAAGAAGGGTGATAAATTAAATAATAATTTAAATTCTGTATCTAAGAAAATTATGTAATTTCTGAAAATATTGATGATCAGGTTAATGATTATAGGTTTAACTTTTCCTAACCCTGCGAGAGTGAATAGTTTTATGAACTTAAATGTAAATAATCTGTTCTAACATGTTTAGAATAGCAATTTTCAAATTTTTAATTATTTGACCACATGTTAAGGAATCCTGTTACTAAATTACTACAGATGAATGAACAATAAAATAAAATTCTTTAGTTTAATTAGAAAATAAATAAAAAAGTGTAATTTACAATTACTTAATAATCCATAGAAATATTGTATATCATATTTACATCGAATATAACGATCATAACAAGAGAATGGAGGACTAAAATAATTTCATAGTAGATTCAAGTTTATGTATTGTTTCGGCAAACATAAACGGATCGTTTGTTGGCAACAGGAATCAGCATAAATTTAGAATCTGTTCAGATCACAATAGTCTTATGAAGCAATATGTAGTAACAATGGTCTTATGACGTCAATCAAATGTATCATTCTATTTTCGTCAGTAGAATCTCGATTAAACGGATGTCAATTATCCGCGGTTTTTGGTTAGTGGTGGGGTCAGTTTAATAACATTATTAGCAACATGCATGATCTCCTGAATATCAAGCTGTGGTATTAAACCGTTATTGAAAATCAATCTGTTGTTATCTGATGCAGCATCGCTGCAATACGGTTATGAGATGTCCTGCAGAAGACTGTTTAATTGTCGACAATTTCATTTTTATTCAATTACTGAAACTGTTACGTATATTACTTCTTTGATTATTGAAATGCTTAAATCGATGTTATTTCAAATTATTTTCCTTCATGTTTCGTGTAAAAGTAAGAATAGTAAAAGTAATAAGTATTTTTTATAAATAATATATAACACGTTTAACATGTAATTTTTTAATATGTTTTATTTTTAAGACATATATCTCTGTTTAAGTCTTTCTTTGAGGTCATTGTTTATATAACTTGGAAATTTACACTTTGCCCTCAACATCAACTGTTAAAGCAAAGTGTTTGATAGTGAAAAATTGCATTCTGGTGGTAGAAAGTTGAAAAATGTTTGTGAATTTATAAATTTGATTTCTATTAGCGAGTTGCTTTACTCTAGTGTAAATAAAAATAGTATTACTTATGATTTAATTGAAATATTATATTATGTATTAACCCTTTGCACTCGAGTGATGAGTCTGAAGCGCCACTAGAAATTGTTGTGGCATTATTTCAAAGAAATTACAAAAAATATTACAAAATATTTGTTACATTACAAAATTTGTATTAAATAGATTACTAAACATTTAAATATTATATATGGTAATTGGATCAGTATCCTACGAATAAAATGAAAATATTTTACGACGGAAGAAAAATCTAGTTTTACACTGAAAATAGCGCCGAGTGCATTTATATTATTGATATCATCGAATTATTATCATTGAAAAATTGCAATCCGTCGGAGTAACACAACAATGATCCACGCGTATGCATAATACGCATGCACGTGTATTATAAAGATTCCGGTAATGGAGTTACGCAAAGTAATCTCAACGGAGATTGGAACAGCTCCAGATGGAAAGAAAAGTCAAAGAAAATCCGACATGTCGTTGACGGGAGAAACATAATCCAGCTGAAGAGTGGTGAGCCTAAACAGAGTTGTGAGAAAAAGAGGAAACGCACAGGCGCGCAACGAAAGAAGTAGTCGATTCGAACGGAAAACTAAAGCAAGGGAAAGATAGACGGAGAGAGTGTGCGAGAAAGAGAATGAGAGTGAGAGAGTGAGGGAGAGGGAGGAAGAGGGAGAGACGGACAGAAAGAGAAGTTTCAGATGTCTGCTATTACAGAGCACCTCTGTGGTCACGGCGCACAGCCCGATATGGAGCAATCTCAGATTTCCATCCGCCCAAATCAAGAATATACGCCCTCGCCTCCGCTCGCTCTTCTTCCTCTTCAGCGCGGGGACCTCCGCTCATCTTCTCCGCCACCGTGGTTGTCGCTGTCGTCGTCTTCGGAGGTGGAGGCGCAGCTCGGGGTTGGTGCTCGCTGGTCCGCGCTGGTAACAGTGCCAAAACTGCCTCAAAACGGTCTGCTCCGTTCAGTCCTCCCTCCCTCCCACTATCATTCTTCTCTCTCTATCTCTCTTTCTTTCTCCTCACCTTGTTCCTGCGAGTTCCTCGTCTTCCTCTCTTCGTCGCCTAACCCGCCCTAGACACGTGCCCTCCTCAGCTTCCTGACTGCGACCTGACCACCTCCCTCAGTCCATCCGACGTGCCCGACACCGTTCCACCTCGCAAACTATCGCAAAGCGTAGCAAAGTCACCCGTGGACCCACGACAGTGTCAACAAGTGCCCGACGAATCGCGTCATCGGGGTTCATCGTCCTCCTTTCGATCGTCGCGAGTGAACAGTTCCCTCGAAGGACGCCACCAGGGAACCTAGACCACCAGCCGCGAATGATAAACCATAGTCGACCAGGATTTACTCAGAGGCACCGGACACCACCGAGCGTTCATGTTGCCGGAAAGCAAGTTTCCCGTCACAGGTAATTCGAGACCCACGACGGCGACGATCTTCGCGCTGGCCCGTCTAGCGACTTTGTTTGGACTTGGACGGTTTGCTTGTCTTCGTAACAGGGCCAGTGGATCATGGCTCGCGAAGGCTGGGAGCCTCTCAGCTTCCAAAAGCTTCGTGTACAGCCACAAGATTCGGAGGCTAGAGGTTCTCTGATAGATCAGGAAAGGGAATTTTTGATGGATCACCCAGAACTCTCGAGCCTTCAGTTTTTGGACTCGCAGCTTCGAGACTTCTAGAGTCCAACTGCTACCAGAGGTAGGGTGCTGATTTCGATCCAAAGATCAAGTTTCCCCAACGGGAAGTGGGTCTTTGCTACGGGGGTCATCTTGATGCCTCTTAGCCCTCTCTGTCTTCTGACTCCAAACTTTGAATATTCAGAGTCAATGCTACCAGTGTCAGCACTCGAGGTACAGCTTCTCCAAAGTTGAGACAAAGTCTTGACCCAGTCCGGAGCACTCTGTCCTCAAAATTTCGACGTGAAGCCTTAGCACCCAAATTGAAGCTTGCTAGACTATCCTCTTGATACTTTTTAGCATTCAGCCTTAGGACGTCCAGTCTCAATGTAGGGTCACTGCTACGAGACCTGGTCAGCTAACTTACCACCCTGGACCAAGGTAGTTTGGTATATTCCTAAGCACTGCCATTAGCATTCTAGGGAAGACTTCTCCAAAGTTAGGCGACTGGATCTTTAGCAACCTTTTAGCACCTACAATTGAGCTTCATAGCCAGAGAGGTGGATCGTGCTAGTTTCCAGCAGTTCCATAAACACAGACTGCCAACTAGAAAATTTCAACTGTTGAGTCACCGCTACTAGAACTAGGGTACCAATGGGTACCCTAATGAAGTTTGAGGCAGAAAAGGTGGATTTTGCTGGTTGTCCTAAGAATTCCTGCAGAGTCTCCACCTTGGGATCGTCTTGACGTATTCTCGAGCGTTCGGCCCAGCCCAGACTCCCAGTCGAAATTTCAAATTTTGAGTCACTGCTAATTCGGTGTTGAAGTTACCATGCCTCGTGTTAACATCCTAAATAATGCTGGCTTGGTACTCCAAAGCTAGGAAAGCGGATTTTCAGTAAGAAGATCTCCTAGGGAACCTCTGCCCTGCATCGCCTTGACATATTCCTGAGCGTTGCAGCCGACTTACCGTTTTTAACCTACTTGCGCCCCTGCCAATTGAGACCGTACACACTACCGCCCGCGCCCCGCGCTTCAAATCGTCCACTTGTTGCCTGCAATTGTGTACACTGGCCCGCCCCGACACCTAGAGCTTTATTCTCGAGCAGCACACCGCTTTGTTATATAAAAGTAAACATTCCTGGGTTTTGGGGATCAAGTATCCGGGATCCTTAAATCGTTATGCTAACACTACTTGGATCATGGTGCTGTTTGACCACCCTAGAATTCGCGGTGCTTGAACCAGTTAGAAGCTTCTTGTCGATTCTTGTGAGCATATTTTTCAGGGTGCTTCCTTTGCATAACTTCTTCTAATTTGTCTGTTACTTTGAAGGAGATAGACATTTGCGATAAAGTTAGAGAACCCGTCAAAATAATGGGGTTTTTTGATTTAGGATTATTGAGATTGTAAAGATGTATTTATAGGGAGTTAAATTAATTTAATAAAATTTATTCGGACATATATCATAATATTGAGCGTGAAAAATTTGAATGAAAATATTTTGTGTTAGTTTTACAAAGTAGTGTAAATATTCAATTTTGGACCTCCGTAGATCTAGTGTTAATACAAATTGATCACTGAAAGCTGAGAAATTAACGCTCGAACAGAGAGAACCTTCGAAGACAAATGCTGACATACATGTAGGCGACGTAAAGCTCATGTTTCCAGTTTCTAAACTTAGTAACAAATAATCCAAGTATTTCAATAACACAAGAGCAGTATAGATTTGTATTTTTATCCCAGTAAATAACGCTTTGACGTATGATCTAGTTTTGTAAGAAAATTGTTTTTAATACCTTAAAAAAGCCTCGTCCACAACGGGACAATTCTTTAAAAAATCGGAAGGCGAATGATCGGAGATTTCTCAACAAATTGTTCAGTAGTGACAGCAACTTTATTTATAGAGCAATCTTGAGGCGTGTAATGTTTACATGTGCTCTAATGGTTAAATATCGATAATGCAAAACAAAATTTTCTTGCGAAGTAAAATTAATAAATGGACGGTGTTGTTTTTGTTATAATACAGTTCAATGCTATATAGTTATCGATTTTTAACCATTTTTTTTAAACATGTTTTATTGTATTTTTCTGTCGTTCTTAATGGCACAGATGCTAATTAGTTAACATCAATTGATCAACAGTGACAGCAACTTTATTCACAGATCAACAAAGTGTTAATATGATTTTCCATAATTTTATTACTTCAAAAAAAAAAGTTAAAAAGTACTCTTTTAAACAACTACCCGAAAAGAAATAACTAATTTATGTTACTAGGATTTATTGGTTTGCAATTGAAATTTTCATGGTTATTGGAAGATTTGTTAACGTTTGATTGTCCGAAAAAAACTATTAATATAAATTTCCGAAGAGCCAATTTGAGATTTTGTATTTCACAATTATTAAATTATAAAAATACTTTTACGGAAACTTATTGCATCAATTTATTGACTTGGAAGCATAGTCTTGTTATTTTTACATAGCCATAAAAATTGGGAGCTTTTTGTGCTCGGTGAATAAAGTATAACAACTGAACTATGGAATCAACATGGAATTAAACATTTTTAGTTTACAAAACCAAACAAAAAAAAAAGAAAAATCCAAAAAAATATTTCACAAAAATTATTTGTGGCGCTAGATTATGCAAAGAAGGAGATGACGTCAAAAGTTCATCGGACAAGAACTATAGTTGATATTTATGCTACCAGTTTTTAAAATCTCGTTTCGACGAAGCAATTTTTAAAGCTTGAATTTGTTATGTTAACACTTTCCCAACCGGAAACCTATTAATAGGATTTTCGAGAATCGTGCTGTACCAAAAAGAAACTGAAAAATATTCTTTTGCATACTAAACCCCAAATGAAATTATTTGACTACGTTCATTGACGTAACTAATTGGTTCACGTATGAAATTGTTATTGCAGTTGAAAAGTTAATTAAAAAATCCTGAGAACCATGGACGATAAAAAAGTTATAAAATAATCGCTGATAGATATAGCGATAATATTTCAAAAGGAAGTCAGTAAATCGGTTGAAAAACTATGACAAATTTTCGAGCACTATCGACATTGTACAGTCAGTCTCATAATCGATTTCAAATCAGAATAACTTTTTCAGAAATGGACCAAACAACTTCAGTTTTTCTGGCAAGCTAGATGAATTTACTAGATGATATGCAATGCAAATTTTCGAATAGTTTAGTCTGAATTAGGAAAGAAATAGTAAAAGTTTGTTCAATAGTAAAAGTTGTTCGTACAACTTTTTATAAAAAATGTATTTTGCATTTGGTTTGGGGTATGTATTTGATGCATTATGAAATGTATTTCAGTAAATGTCAATTGATTTTTAAACGATTAAAAAGAAAATAGAAAATAATAGGAAATATAAATATAAAATATAAATACTAGAAGAAAACGGCAAGGGTAGCCTGAAATTCGTGAAAAACTAATTTTCACCATCCTCGACCGTTTATGACTCGTAAACCAATTAATCAATTCCCATTTAATTTCCTATATTACAATTTTTTACATTTTCGTTACAAGCCTAAATAAAAAAAATATACACAACAATTTCTACTATTTTGTACGTAATTATTCCAAAAGTTTGCAATACCACTTCGAAAAAACTTATTCTGACATTTAAAGTGCGTGACATCAATTACGAGACTGACTGTACGTCGGATTACCCCAACTGTCTGAAACAAGAAAAAAAAAAACAACGGGTGTTCAGGGGCGTTTAGGGTGGGCCGATCCCTCGACAAAGAAGAGAAAGAGAAGCTGGATAGCGTATTATTGTTTGGAGCGTTAGGTTCGAGGGTTCGAACAGCTGTTCGTGGAGGGGATACGCGAGCGTATAACGAGAGTGTCTCGAACTGGCGGGGTCGTAAAGATACACCGCGCCCGCGGGCCCGTCATCCATAATCCCAAATATGGAGTGAGAAATTTGAGAGAACCGAAAATAGTGGCGCTACGCCAACTGCTAAAAATAGCCAAAAAATAAATTGTAGTTACGCGGCCGCCTGCATCATTCTATAACTGGTCTTCAATGAATCGGGCCACCTCCCGCACACGCCGTTATTAATACCGTCACACGGACACTCCCCGGCAAGCTATATTGCTCCCGTTTTTGGCGTCCGGCTGTCGCGAAAGGCTAGCCGAGTTTTCCCACCGCGTTTTCCCTCCCCCCACCGATTCACGATACTCCGAATCGCGAATTTTTCACGAGAAATCGCGACACTCGGAACTAGGGTAATTAGACCCTGGATCTTCATGCAAAATATAAAGTCTGTGCGACAATTACAAGAGCTAAATATAAATTTATCAAAATTGTTTCTCTGTTTTAAATTGTAACCACTCACTTTTGTCATAAACGCATAAAAGAAGTATTTACCCTAAAACCGACTAGGGACCCAATTACTGTGGGGGTACCAACTACCCCCAATGGGGGGTACCCCAGTGGGGGTACCAATTACCCAATTTTGAGTCTACATTAATTATACTTATTTTTTAAGCGTAATGAATATTGAAAAAGAATAAATGAATATTGATTATTCGTTGTGCTTCAAAAATAAGTATAATTGTTATAGGCAGTAATTGGGTCCGTAGTCGGTTTTAGTGTTCGGTGCGGTTTAGTGTCGATAAAGAAAAAATAAAGTGATATGAAATCATGAAATAATGTAACCTTCACCTCTCTGTGAAGCTTATCGACGCGTAATTTGTAACGGTGGAGTACTAAGGGCTCCACAAATAGTTCAGCAGAGAAACTGCATGTTCAAAGGCCGTCAACACCACACGAACCCCTAACATCCTGTACGCGTACGTCAAAGGAGGATAAATTTAACAAAGGATAATAATGATAAATTGTTAGCAGTTTTGTCTGGTATGGCCCGAGAAGATTGTTTCTCCAACAAGATCAACGTAGGGTACATACATTATTTTCAGTAAAGTGGCAACATTAAATATGAGTCTTCGCGACAATATTTCAGTATTAATAAACAAAATGTAGTTGCACTCAATCTACATGCAGTTATAAAAATTGCAAGAAATCTGATCGAATTCAGTGCCGTAATTTTGATAAAACAACCTGTGTATATACCAGTCACATTTTATGCTCGATAGGAAACTTTTCTATTTTGTCGCGTTCCGTCCGAGACGGACGTGTGGACGAACGGAAACGAGAAATAGAAAAAGAGATTAGGGAAGAGGCGCGATGGAGATGAAGCGTATTGTACATACTGACTTTACAGCACTGTCGGATAAAAATATTCCCGTTCGAAAATAGAAACGCAGAGCACACCCAACACCCGCAATTCCTGGCCCATACTTGGCCTTAGTCGATCGGATTTCACACTCGTGGCTAGACTGATTTTCGTACGAATTTATCGAGCGACAAATAAGCTTTAAGATGATACGTAACAGGCACGATATGCAACAGTGATTACAAACATGATTTATTGACTAATACATTGACTGCCATATATGGGTGACGGAATTATTTGTTCTGATTGAAAAATCAATTTTTCTGCTGCTGTATTCGTTGTGTCGTTTGGGAATTTTCAAGATGCAAATTTTAATATCATAACTGTTCAATTTTTATTTCGTTAAATAAATTTCGTTGTTTTTATGGAATATGCGAGGTTTGGCAGTGAGTGTTGAACAGAAATCCTGTAATTCGAGTACGAGACCAATTAATGCTTGCACGTAAACAAATGGTCACTGACTCTTTAGCACGGTGGGACTATCGATATCTATTCTGCATCACACATTTACGAGTGTTTTCGCAGTGAAGCTCTTGGTCCTCAGATTCCCGCGTTTATTATTACGCGCGAAGAACGCGGACTATTTATACGTCGAGCATCGATGTTTCGACGGGCTGAAAAGAGCATTACCACAAATTCTACACGGCAGGTGTGCAAAGGTGAGGTCGGAAAGCATTCCTGGTGCGATCCGTCTTCCCACAAATGCCAGCTACGTTTCGCTTTTTATTCGGCTAAAGAAGCCTCGGACGCGCCCACGCGATTTCTACCGCGTGACACCATAACGTACTATAAAATATTTGAGCAATTTTCGATATTCGCATTTTCTTCAATGTCGTAATTTCCATTTAGATATGGAGGTCAGGCAAATGTTCGAATGCGAAATAAACTGTGAACTCTAGAAAACATACTTTCAACAATACACATTACATTTAAGTTCCGAAAGCAATGTTGTCACTATCAGCAGACACAGGTGTGGTGGTTATACAAAATTTCAAAGGAGCAGAATTTGCAGAAATTTTTTAGTTATTTTACAGAATATGCTTAAAAGACAATAGTGCATCATTACATTTCTCGACCCCGAGCTTCTGGGCCTTTAAAACAGGGTGTCCCAAAAATCTTGTGTTTCGTTGAAAAGGGTGATTCCTAAAGTCAAACGAAGTAACTTTTTCCTTTACGAAAATTTCCTCCGCGGCTTCGTTCAGGAGTTATCAACGAAAAACGCTGACCAATCGGAGCGCAGCTACAGCAGACGGATGCCGGCTCGGCCAATGCGAACGCCGCGCTCAGCGCGACCTGTTGCCGAGTTGGAATCCGATCAATGATAGCCGCGCTCTGATTGGTCCGCGTTTTTCGTTAATAACTCCCGAACGAAGCGGCGGACGACATTTTCGTAAAGGAAAAAGTTATTTCAAATCACCTTAGGAATAAAGGCCCTTTAAAAGGAAAGGGCCAAAGGGTTTCCTTTCCAAGGAAATATATTTTTGGGACACCCTGTATATCCCGCGGTAGAGTGGATACATTTTTCATAAATGTCGGTGCACATCTCATGCACACGGATTATTATTGGCTTGCGGTTTTTATGCGTTTATAATTTATTGCGGTGCGAATTTTCTTTGCGGATATATTTTGTCTTCGCGATCGAAAGATCAATTATTTAACACTAGGTTTACGAGACCCGCCAAAATGACGGATTCCAATATTTTTAATCTACAATTATTAAGATTCTAAAGATACGTCCATGAGGAATTATTCAACAAATTTATTTCTTTGGATGTTATTAAAAAAAAAAATGGCTAAAAATTTGTGCAGCACATTCTTGTTCTTTTGTAATGTAAAATAGTCACTTTTAGTGCTCCGTAAACCTAGTGATAAGAAAGAAATAAATATCTGCGTAACTCAACACTGACAATTTTTATTTTGCATAAAGATCCTCTAGTTATTATACTAGGATCTTGGGCGTATAAGGGTTAATAAGTTAGCGTGCAAGAGTTTTAAGATAGCTGATGAAATGGTTGTTATCACCGCCAGAGTTGGTAACCGGGCATGCATGATTTTTCCAGGGGGCACTATGCAGACCGAGGAAGTCGTGTCTCGTGCACAATCATCTGGTATAGACGGTAGCCCTACAGACAGCAGCACGTTGCAGCATCATCTGCATCACTCGACACATATAAAGTGTCCGTTGCCACCTCTGCTCCATATGGCGGTCAAGCAGGAGCCTCAGGAGGAGGAGGAACGAAGTCGTGACACGAATGCGTTGAGGTGAGCCTACGATTATGCTAATTGACGCTCTTCCCATCTGTTCGGGCCATCTCTGCTTCCAAAGCCGCGTGTTCACTTTTGCTCAAATCTCTTCGAGATTCACCGACAGATCAGTACACACGAAGATCATTATACCCTTTTTCCTTGCACAAGATGTTCACCTGCTGTAATTTGTTAACGCTTTAGCCACCGGATGCTGGACTATTAATAGACTTTTTATAGAAGTTAGAATGATGAGTTTACCCGAACTAATGATCTGAAAAGTAATTATTAACGCATTAACTACCGACCACTGTGTTTTGCAAGTTTTGAAAGTCTGCGGCTAAGGATTTTGTAATGGATACTTAAAAACAGTAATAGAAATTTTAATCGCAAACCATTAACCCGCCTCCAGTGACGCGATTCAATCATTTCGTTTGGGATTATTATATAACAAATGACATTTGCGTTACCTCTTGGTACTGAATCATAACTGAAAATCCTATTAATTGGCTTCAAGTGGATGAAGTGCAATTATATACAATGATTAATCTTTCTTTTTTTAAATGCTTTTAATACAAAGATACTACACAACGTGGAAGCATAAAAATATCACGAGATCGAGATAATTTGTTGAACAAGGAAAAGAGCATAGTCCAATTCAAATTATAAAGCTGTGTCTATTATATTAGCGTGCAGTATTAATAAATTTTCACGAAGAAATGTCCAATAGTTAAGAGATTATATGGAAAAATTAATTTTACTGTATAGATTAAAATCTTGTTATAATATATATTTTGTTAAAATCTGTAATTATGTATTTGACAGTCCGCAAGAAGATGCAGACTCCTCTCCGACGTCCGCTGACGGCAAACACGGCCATGTGCACGATACGGGGCACCATCAGATGCAGGAATTGGAGGAGAACCCGGGGCACACGGTTTCGGATCTCAATAACAAAGGAAAACCGAGGTAAGTTATTTCTTCTGTCTAATTAGTTGCTTAGAATTAGCCACTTTTGACTGACACTTATTTGCACTTGATTTCCCATACTTTACGTGACCATAGATCGACGAAAATTAATTTATTCTTTGCATGTGCAACACGGTAAAATGTTTTCAAACGTAAAATCGAGATTATTGTCGATACATGTCGATAACACCAAAATAAAAATTTATTTCACATTCAAAATGTCTCTTCCATTTTTAACGTAGTATGACCTTGAAGGTCATCATGTCCTACACTAATGAATTTGTCCTGACACACGTTTTCAAGCGATATAACTATAGACAGCAGATCTTTATGCAAAATGAAAATGTTGTACCTGAATTGCAACAAACTGAAGCGAAATAATTTTCTTTCTGAATACGTTCTTTCTAATGTTTTTACCGTTTTAAATTACACCTACTCAGTTTTGTCATAAATAGTCTAGATATAAGAAAATATGTAGAATTCAATTTAAAAAATTGAAGGTCACCTTCATTCCTAAAAAAAAATAGTGCAAACAAGAAAGATGACATACTCCATTAGGTTGCTTGCAAGAAACAGTATTACCGTTTCCTCTCATTTTTTTTTTAATAATAGTTATTATTTACAAGAAGAACCCTTGTTATGAACAAGAGGGTTAATGATTCTTTCGTCGCAAAGCTTGCTTTAGAGAGCACTTTCGTGACGCTAAGCTAGAGCAAGGAGGACAAGGGCCGAGACATACTGGTCCCCGTCGCGTGTGGGCAAAAAAAAAATGATTTCTCAGGCACGTCATTGAAATACCTCGAGTCGATTACCGTTATTGAATTTCATTAAAAGCATCGCTGGGGAGCCGTGGCTAGAAGAGGACCGCGGGACGCGTGTTCTATGCAAACGGTCCGAAGTGCCGGCGTGTAAAACTATAAGCGGCCGAGGTGTGGTTCGGAATGCAGTTGCACGGAAAACTGCATTCGAGTCCCGCCTATCGTCGACCTGCAAACATTGTTGCTAATAGTGATGCAGCTGAGATCTACTTTCACGTTTCCGATATTTTTAGGCACGTCTGTTTCTTTTTTGCTTATTCAAATGGAAACACTTCAAACGAAGGTGGAATAGTTTTGTGGTACATACGCGTATTACTATATTGACGTAAGTTCCTTTATCGTGGGGTGATGCGTTGAGGACGTACAGAGGTCAAATTTGTTTATTTAGATGGAAGCATATATTTTTTTATTGCGCTCCTCAAAGCGGTCTGTAATTTTATAAGACAAAGTACTGAGACACTTATCCCTGACATGGTGTAAAAATATTTTACAAAAATTACAAGTTCGAATTTATTTAGATTTCTCGTAATTTTTATTATACGTGTTTGAATGTAGAAATTTGTTTAATAATTTTTACTGGAAGCGTCGCTGTAATTTCAGTAACTATGCAATAAAAAATGTGAAACAGGTCATGGTACGGTTAGTGTTAAAATCACTAATATTTGACCACACTCCTGACATCAACCGCAGAACTTAATCAATTAGCCCTGTCTGCGCAAATTACATTTAATTTCGAATGTGTCTCTTCTCTCTGCTTCAGTCGCGGCCGAAGGAAGTCTCGCTGGAAGCTGAAGTTCCACCACCAAGCACTCCCTCCCGAGTACCTGGACCACTACGAAGCCTCCCTCGCTCAAGAAGCTTTAAACACATCTCCAACGCACGTAGCAGAGCCAACAGTCCCCAGTCCAGCGCCAACAAGCTCAACCTCAACTCCCAGTCCAATCGCGGACGTACATGGGTGGCTGCAGCGCATTGCAGCGATGCAGCAGGAGCTCTACCCCCAGATCCCGCCCACGCGATGCCCCACCTCGAGCTCCAGCCAACCAGGAGGCTCGAGGCGGTCCGTGATCACGTCGACCACTTCCCACTCGCTGAACGCTGCGCACCACGCCCATAATCCGCAGTCCCAGGCGTCCAGTCGACCGCCAATGAAGTACTCAGACCTGCCATACATGGGCGAGATCACACTGGACAACAGCAAACCACGAAGAGGTCGAAAACCCAAGAAAGCAGACATTTGTCATCTAATCTACAAAAACTATGGTACAATTTTGCCTGGCACGCCTGGCCATGAAGAGAAAAGGCTGTCCCCCAGGGAGAAGCTCGACTGCCGCGAAAGAGTGTCTCCACAAATCCCCTTCCAGCGGACAGACGTACAAAATAGGATCAGCAGCTTGTTAGAAAAGAGACTCACGCAGGAGTCGCGTCGTAGTTTCGGTCTAGTTGACAAAGAACAAGACGAGCCGTTGAATCTGTGCATCAGAGACCTGAACCAGCTGAAGATCAGGCTGCTGAGGAAACACGGGAACGTGTACGAGTCGGGACAAGTGAAGAGCGAGACCTCCAGCGACGGGGAGGAGATCGAGTGCATAGGCTCCTCCTACCCGGAGCCTGGGTATCGCCCACTGGATTCCATCTGTCGCGGAGGAGGCAATGTGAACCACAATAACAACATAATCGACCCTATGTTGGGCACTAATCCTGGATTTGTCTACTGGCCTAACGCTGGAGTTTTTATCCACCCGATGGCGTTACAGTCGCAGCTGTTGTACTACCAGAAAATGGCCCAGAATGACAAGTGCTACCCTAGAATGGCGGAACAAACTGGAAAGGAGCAGAAGATCATCCCGAAATCGTTATACTCGATGATGGAGAACAAGAGCCCGCCCCTCACCACGCCTTTGACCACGCCTCTAGCAACACCTCCCGTTCAGACCACGCCCCAGACCGTTCAAGCCCCGCCTCCAGTGTCCCCGAGGCCGAAGAGGAACGTGGTGGTCCAGAGCCAGGGTCAGCCAACGAAGCGGAAACGATCAGCGATTTTTATCCCGCCCATGCCCACGGAGAATAACAATAATCCTGCCACAGAAGTAAGCATCTGCAAGTTCAAATTCACGGGCGGTGCTAAACCCAGTCTCCAGGAGAAGAAGAGTCTTTCCGTCGATTCCGGAGGCAACTTCAGGTACTACAGTGGAACCGGGGACAAAAGTATGAGGGGTTACGAGTTTTTTCCACGGGAGGCACTGCAGCAGTCCGCTGGTCAGTCCGGTTCCTCGACAGGGGCGTTCCTCAACGCCGCGGGGGAAAGGATACAGCCCGCCCCCTGTCAGAGGACCGCCCAGGAGGAGGGGCGGAGAAAAAGGAAGACCAGGAAGTCCCTGCAGAGGGAGAAGCTCGAGCAAACGTTCAAGGAGAAGGGATTTCTGATACAGACGCAGCAACTAGAATCCGCGGAGGGTGCCACATACTGTAAGTTCAGGCAGCTAAGGAAGTTCACTAGGTATCTGTTCAGGAGTTGGAAAGACTATCTGCCGGGTAATGTGAGGGACTTGACAGGAGTGCCGGACAGCGAAATGGCTGACGGCGAGCCGGAGGGGGATTCTAATGTGCTGACGTCGCCTCTGGCGCATTCGAACATGGTTGACGTGGCGACCGGGTTTGTGGAGGACCATCGCACACTGCCATTAACGTGAGACTGGGGTTGTTGTCAAATTGGGGGATTTTAGTTCGCTGGATGTTGGGTGCGTGTTGAAAGCATGGGGATGGGAGGACTGTGGAGAATGAGAGAGGTGAAAGCTGGCACGTTTGACGGAATGAGGTTCTTTCGCGTTGGAGGATTCAAGTGAGGTTAGGAGTACTTTGGAAGGCTGTTCAGTATTTGGGGTTTGATGGGGTTTTCATTCGTTTGCTACTGTTGGGTGATTTGGTAGGGGCTGCTACACTGGTTTGGTGAGTGCCTCTTTAAGGATTCTGGAAAAATGATAGATCGATCGTGTTGAATATAAGAATGTTAGGTTATGTATGGTTTAAGGAGACGAAAGTACAGACTTTATTCTATAAAATGAGCGCAGACTGCCATCCGACTTCCGTTCGCAAAGGTAAGATTGGCTTCATCCTCCAATCTTGATCGTCAGTGCCTTTTCAAAAATTTTAAAATCGCAAGATCCCAAAACTTTATTTCAACACTTTATCTACCGAAACTCTATCAATAGGATTTTTACTAATTTGTATGTACCAAAAGGAAGTTTAGAAACCTTTATTGCACACAGTAATACCAAACGAAATTGTTAGGTTAGGTTACCGGAGCTGACTTGTTGATTCGCAAATTGACATTGCCATCGCTGTTGACGGATCTATTAAAAATTCTTAGGCTACAGACTCTCAAAAAGTATGAAATGATCATCGGTAGATGATGTGTTAAAAGCGAAAGACCTCTGAAGAGAAAGAGCAAGCAAAAAGCGCTCGAAAGAGAGGAAGATAGGGAATGACAGCGAGAGAGAAAGAAAGAATGAGAGAGAGTGAGAGAGAAATGAAGGGAAACAGGTGGCGATTGCGCGCAACCGCGCCGGCTTGTTTTAATAATAGTGTAAATTCGATCTTAGCTCCGTGCCAAAGATGGTAGAGTGGAATGTACATAGTGCTGAAAGAACGTGTTAACCAAAGAGTGGTTCCGTGCTCACCGATTAGAAGCGGACAAGCGGCGATAGTCCGCGTTTAAGCGGCGCGAGGCGATAAGCTTCAGGTTTCTATCGGCGAAAAGTTTCTTCGGCCGATTTTGCAATGCATTTCGCGAGGCTCGAGACACGAGAACGCGCGAGAGAGATTAAGACTCTAAACCAGAGGTTAGAATGAACAAGAGAAAGAGAGCGAGAAAGATGGCGAAAACGTAAAAGAGAAAAGGAGGGGGGGGGGGAGAGAGAGAGAGAGAGAGAGAGAGAGAGAGAGAGAGAGAGAGAGAGAGAGAGAGAGAGAGAGAGAGAGATAGAGAGAATACGAGCGACGTTAGTAGTTATCGTTATTTTTTTATTCGGGTAAGTGACGCGCGATTTATTTAATAATGCCTAACGGAATCTAGTCTTATTTATACTCTTTGTTAAATCAAAAACCGTGTTCTTCTTTTTTTATTATTATTATTATTATTATTATTATTATTATTATCATCAGCGTATTGTGTATAGCCATCTATTTATGCACGCTGGGTGCAGCGTGGTTCAGTTTGTCACAAAAGTGCATACATGCACTTCTCAAACTTGAGAAATTGAGTAAAATCTTGCGTATTTTGTCAATTTCGTTTCATCTGACGAATAAAATTAGGCAAGCACAGAAGTAAGTACCATGATCCTTATTATTATATTTTTAGATATTCGAAAACATGAATCAATCAAAGACACAAACTGATGAAATTTACTGCACTACCAGGAGGAACATCTCAAAATTGCGAGGACGAATCGAAAAAATCGCGTTGACAACGCGACGAAACCATGACACTACTGAGATACGTGATGTTTTTTCGTCATTTGAACATTTAGGCGAATATTGATGCGTGAATGAAACGATCCGAGTACCTGCGATTCGCTGCACGTTCTTCTGCGGAACGTCTGCAGCTTTCCCCCCATAGCGTCGCGTTCCTATCTCCAGTGGAGACTCTCCACTTAGGTGCTCGATAGTACGCGTCTGTGACCTCGTTGACAATGAGTCGTCAGTCAGTGGGAAACAGAGGCTTCTCGATAGCGTCGCGCTGTAATTTCGCGACGTTAAGGAGAGAAAACTGTGTTCGTCGATTTCTCGTGTTGAAAACACATTTTCGGTTGGGTCTCGGTGCGTTGTCGATGTGGTAGGGATCGTAGAAAATGTACCGATGTTAGTGACAATGTTATTGCGAATGTTGTGTTACGATGAATGATGTTTAATGAGAGTGCGACAGGAACCGTCCTATGTCCGTGTCGTTATCATCCTGTGCAGCGACACGCGAAACAATTTTGTACGTATCGTCGAATTGTACATTGCTCGATTCTAATAGCATGTAATAATAAACGGTAATTGTTATTGATAAGCTGTTGTGTCCTTTCATTGGTACAGGTTTGATGGGAGCAGGCGATAATATCGGGTAAGAAATTTTATTTATTAGATATTCTCCAATCATCTGGAGTTCTGCAGGTAATATTGCGTTAATATTTGAAAATGTCTTATATTACATATTCCACATTAAAAGTTCATTACATATTTAAAAATGAACTTTTAATGAATTGCATGTATTACAATATACTGTTTTTTGGATCAGAAGTGTGCTCGTGTAAGATATCAACTATTCCATACAAAACAAAATTGGAATTACTCCCTTTCTGAAAATTAACCTAGAAAATTTTTATTCCTCAATATTTGCCTTTACTTTCAGTTACTTCAAGCATCCGATTTGGTAAGGACATACACAAGGTGTTCCAAAAATGTATCTTTTTGAAAGGGGTGATTCCTGAGGTCATTTCAAGTAATTTTTTCCTTTGCGAAAATCTTCTCCGGGGCTTCGTTAAGGAGTTATTAACGAAAAACACGGACCAATCAGAGCGCGGCTATAGCAAGCTAACGGACTCCGGCTCGGCCAATGCGAACGGCCAGTTGCCTACGCTCAGCTGTAGCCGCGCTCTGATTGGTCCGTGTTTTTCGTTAATAACTCGAAAACAAAGCTACGGGGAAGATTTTTACAAAGGAAAAAGTTGCTTTAAATCACCTGAGGAATCGCCCCTTTCAAGCAAGTACAATTCTGCGACAAACGATTCCATTCTAACATAATAGTCCATGTTAACATTTCCGTATTTATTTTCACTCGTGTGCAACAATTACGATACTGTGCGATTCAGTCAGAAATTGAAAAAATCATTTTATAAAATAAATTCAAAAATAAATTCGATGACACAAACAAACCATAGTTTGAAAATATTGCGAGGATGCAGTTGGTCGGCGAGGCTCCATGGCGCAGCGTTTGATAGCCACGTCGCCATCGACTCGCGATAAAAACTGTTCAAGGTGAGCCGGAGAGACGTATGAATGGGCGTATGCATGAATGGCTGGCTGCACGCATTGAACAGAGACCGATTGGCCGAGGAGTGCGTGCACACACATCCTCTGAACCCTTTTCTTTGAGTTTCTGCGCGGCTGTGTGCGCGTACTCGCGTATACCTGTCAGGTAAAGCTACATAGTATGTAGCCGCGGTGCACACGGATTCTTGGCCCTCCAGGTGCATCAATGAAACATCCGGCGAACGTTTAATTAGGCTTCCATGGGAACCCCTTTTTTCATCGGTCTAATAACGTCTGTATACATTAAATATTCTATGCACCGACCGTGCCGTATATAGAATATTTAAGGAACGATGGTTCGCGGCGTATCGCTCCACTAATTGCGGACAATGGGTACGATCTCGTTTCAATTTTATCTTGTCTCAGTCTACCATTTTCAACCGAGCAGTTTACAAACTTGAATATCTAATTGACTCTCGCTAATCAGTGACAACTTCACTGAACAATATTAATCGTAATATTAATACTGAATTAACAAGTATGCATTTTCATTGGGTTTTCTATAAATATCGGAATAAAGTAATATTTCTCTCTCTGGCTAGAACATTTACTGAACCACTTTTGTTGGTACCTGTGTTGCCTCGTATTTGAAAAATTCTACACACGCCATCAAAATTTTCAGAATAACGATTACTATATAAAATTAAATATACAGTATAAAACATTTAGTTCGAATTGTACGTTGCTCCGATATAAGAAAAATTCGACTCTATATGTAAAATTAGGGGTAGTTTAATCGGGACGTTCGAATCGTGCCATTTTTCTCTACTTTTATTTATAAACTAACAAAGATTCAAGTATTCAGGTGTAGCATGTATAAAATTAAGATGGGTTTAAGTCAGTTTACCAGCATGGGTTTCGTTTATAAAATTCAAATTTTTGAATTTTGATTTTATTGTATGATATAATTTCTGCTTAGTAAAATTATTTACTTTCGTAATTTAATGCAAGGAAATATTAAAAACAATTTAGCCGAAGAAAGTCATAGATTCACTGAATATTGCGGTGTGTGTATTAAACAACAAAGTGTAGAAAATTAATTAGACTGTCTGCGAGGGTGGTGGCCAACCGCAAAAATTGAATTATTATTAATTATATATACAGAGTGGTGTAATATTGTACACAGCCAAAAGTTTCGTTGATTTCTTAAGAAAAATATTGCAGAGAGACGAAATAATAATTGTGTCTGACTATTAACGTGAAGCAATAGTCAAATATGAGACAGTGTTGTCTCAACAATAATATGGACAGATATTGTTCCGTTAAAGACATATTATAAAAACATTTCCTTATTTTTGTGTACACGACTCATAGTGTACGGTAGAAAATTTTCTTTTCTTCTTGGGGAAAATAATTAGAGAGCGTCGAAGTAAAAATTGTGTTGACGTTGCCGATTCCACTGGTTTTCAAACACCCAGTATATTGAATGATGGTACTCGATTATGAAATTTTTGTGCCGGCAACGTCTAACGCAGGGCGATCCTTCCCAGGCCCTTGGTGGTGGCCAAAATTCCTCTTTTTTTCATCGAGCTCCACAGCGAGACCGTATTAGGAAACCTGCAGTCATTGTGCGCGGCGCGCTGAACGACGACGACGCCGACGCCGACGACACGTGCTCGCTTGGGAAAATCATCCACGATACTTCTGCGCCCTTCATCCGAGAGCAACGGTCCAGAGAAATATCTATTACAAGCTTGGATCGCGATCTATAATCTATTTCTCGGGATCCATCGCAGACACTTCTGAAATAGCATTATTACAAATTGAAATATTATTTCAAATAACACGTTATTTTATCACGTAATTGCTTCCATGCCTGTGGTCACTTTTGAAATAACATTACTTGAAGTATCATCTCAAATAACATGTTACTTTATTTCATAATAGTTTGAAATAATTATTGCAGACAATTGTGAAATTTAAAATTATGTCAGCTACCCGGATTGTCAGGTTTGAGTTCGGTTTATACCGACACCCTTTGTTGCATATTTTGAGAATTATTGCGTAACTTGAAGTAAAGAAATAATATGCTATTTGAAATTGTGAATATCTCAAATGAATTAACACTATTTTCATTTTTAGATAAACAGTATTGAAAATTACGGTGCGAATTCAATTATTTCAGATAGTTATTTCCTATTTCCATCTCAAATGAAATTTACTCGGGTCTGTACGAGACACATTTAAAAACGAAATCATAATTCTTGATCAAGAACACTTTCATAAAAAATGACTACATGTTTTGGAAAACCAAATAACTTGGTTTTTTAAGCCATCGCACATTTTGAGAAAAAATCTTTTGATTATAATAAGCTACTATGACGAATTAAGTGTAATAAATTATTATACTCCAAAGATTTTTACTACTAATAACTTGACTATTAATATATTGTCTAATTTGAGTAGACTCTGGATCTCTGCGCAAAGTAAAAAGTTTGTGCATCAATTGCAAGATACAGGGGCTAAATATAAATGAATATCTTCCACTAATAATTTTATTGCAATGAAAATAATATATCAATACTAATAAAATTTATTAAGTATCATATTTTTGTCACAAATGCATACAATCCGAAGCCTACTTGTATGTAACATACCCTGAAATAATTCGTTCAACAAATGCGCCGTATTGGTCGAAAATGTCAGGGGTAGTGTACCGCCATTTAGACAAAAGGGAACGTAGCGAACGCAGAGACACCTTACTCCAATTCGACGCCGTCGCGGCGCAGCAGCATCGAGAGACGTCTCGCTATCATAAGTCCCCTGACACTGCGCCAGCCTTACGACCCTAAGCCGGCAGGCTACTATACGCAGGTTTAAAAATAAATGTCTGCCGCGGTATTCCGCTCGCAGCGGAGTAATAAAGAATTCGCGAGGCTGTTGCTTCCTCGGACATTACATCCAGGCAAGATATCCTGCCAGGACAGGGTACGCGCGAGACAAATTGAAGTTTTTCGCAGGCGAACCTGTCCGTAGAGCCCAAACCTGTCTTCCTTCGAGGCAGCAGCCTATCCGATCCTGCTCGCTCCGAGACGCACGCTGCTGCACGTTGCATGCTGCACACGCTGCACACGTTGGCACACGTTGCACGGTTCGCGCGATTCGCGTTCTCGCTATCTTCCTCGCGTCTCGCCAGCGGCGGACGCACCTTAAATCGCCGATTTACTGGACGCGCGAACTCCTTATCTTTCCTGCCGTATAAGGGACTCGCCGAGCCGAACCGCGACGCGGACAAAGGAACGCTCGCTCGACACCGGCCCGCTTCCGACTGGAATTTCGGTGGAAATTATTCGCCACCCGGAAACTGACGGGCCCGTGCTATAAATTCGGCCCGATTTACACACCGATATGTAACTCAGCAGTTGCTGCTACAATATGCGGCAGTTTTCGAACCCTTGGCCAACCGGCTGCGCGTTTCGACGGCACTGAACTTGAATTATGACCAGGAGGTTTCACTTTCTGCAACTGTTACACCAACGGTGTATTGGTTCGGCTCGATTTTACTATTGAGTTGTGCCATAGTCACCGGCACAATGATAGGGTACCACAGGCTTCTGTGTGTTTCCATATGATATCGGAAGAGGACATTTTAGTAGATCGATTATACTGTGCACGTACCTGTAAATATTTTTATCGAGGATATATTTGTTCTAAGAAAATGATTTTAATAAATTGATTTTACTGGGTGTCGCAGCTAACTCTCCCAGCCCTAATAACTTTATTATTTATACAGATACAAAAAAGACGTGGGTTTCGTGGGTGAAGGTCATCTCAAGGTCATATTTTCCGATCATGTCTTAAAATCGTGGAAATACACTGCGCCGATATTGTACACACTGTTACTCTATTCTACATATATGTATATTTACATATCGATCAGACGTATCAGCTGATTCCTAACGAAGCGTCAAATGAGAGAATTTTATTCTTCTGTGAATCGATTGTCCACGGTATGCGGGACAGCCTGCATATGCGACAACTATAACGCTCCCGTCATTGTCGCAAAATGACAGTTTGACCCAGAGGTATACGGCGATGGCAGTCATAGGTGTCTTTTTTATTTTTATAATCTAGCCCACTTAGATGAATATGAAACTAATTCTTTTTATTGTAAGAATAAATGAATAATTGAAGACAATATTTCACCCCATATTTTGATGTTATTACAATTGTAGGTTAAGTGACCGTGATTGCCCCATTCTTCCCCACATTCACCGTACATTTGAAGTTCGAGGAACGCTAAGTGTGCAAGGATGCGCAAGGATTGTCTAGCAAAGTGTCCGGAGCATCTCTGAATGGTGACAGTCGAGGGTCCCGAGTACGGCTGGCTCGATTAAGATGCACCATGTCGTCGTGTGCTCGCGCAATTCACGTAATTCGCGCAATTAACCCCTTAAAACCGCATTCCCGGTGGTTCGCCGGTATCTCGGGGCGTTCGTTCATCGCGGTTTCGCTTAGGAACTGGTTCATGAATGAACGCGGTCCGTGGTCGGCGTGTCGACAAAAAGCCCGCTTCCCCGTTTTTTTCCCAGGGTGTTCGTCCGCCGGGTCCAGAAGAGAGGAGACAGCACGTAGAAACTGGTACCGGCACAATGCCGGCTGAATACGCTATCGGATTCCCTCTATCTGGCCGCTATTTCAGCCTCCGATCGTCAAGGGACAAGAAACAGACGCCACCGGAAATCATCATTCTCCCCGGGTACGTTTAATCGAAGGAAAACCGGAATACGCCGCGAGTTGACTGACAACATGAGCGACCTGTCCTCCGCAGGATTCCGCGCTCATATTTTTCTCATCGGACAACCGTCCGCCGTGCTCTCTCCCCATCCCCCAAACCTCCTACAAACAATTGACACATTCGTGACCCTGTCCCATCAGTCATCTTCATTCGCGACAGTGTCCTAAACTACGTCAAATTCGATTTTGTTTTACTAACCCATTGGCAGAAATTATTAATATGTACGCATAAATCAATGTTTGGGAAGTGTGTTAGCTAGGGTGGGGGTCATTCAACAGAGATATATAGATATCAATATATTGTATCGTTTTGGCACATTCGAAGAAGGGATGATCCCTGAAAATTTAGAATGACATAGTACTTGCAAAAATATTGAACACATATTTCTTTCATCGACCATCTTCTATATTGTAGGAATCAAAAATAGTCTCAAAGTTAGGGGTGAGAATCATATTTGGTCCAATATTTCAGAAACTAATGAAGCTACAGGGGTGACTTGAAAGGGAAAATTGTGTATTCTATAATCAGAAATCCAACTGAATAATCCTATTTTGACAAAATGACACTTGTTTACGAATACAAATATTCAAATGTGGATAAATTTATACGTGTATTTATGCGTTTACTATATTGAAGTACATCTAGTAATTTTAGAATTCGCAGTATATACCTAAGTAAATGGCCGCGACTGTCTACATATACTATATTGTGTATCTATATCTCATGAGATTATATCTCATGATGACAAACGTGATCTTAGAACAAATTAGTTCATTATATTGGCCCACTGTATTAATTTGACCACAAAAGAAGAATTGATTTTTACAAATAATGTTTCTGGACAAGGTAGTGTAAATGAATAAAGTTTGGCAATAAGTATCACTGTGAGATGCAAGGGGGTATAGTCAGTATGTAGTGGCTGTTGACTCCGCCAGCTGGGCCAACTTCTTGTCCATCGTCGACAGCTGCAGCGAAAACGAAAAATCTGAATCGGAATCGACGAGGGCAAGAACTCCCGATCTTTGGAGGGGATGCGAAGAATTGGAGGGCCAAGTAGGGAAAGAAGGAAGGAAAGATGCAACAGTGGTCGATGAACAGCATCTTGGAACCGGATACAACTGAAGTGAAGGGCTTAGCCTTTTAAAGTCAAACCCATTTCTTTATACTAACACCGATGCCACCACCAAACAGTGAATTATAAGCCATTTATTTTCCATTTCTCAGAACTACTCTGTGCTCCGTTTATCGCAAAAAAAAACGAGGAGAGACAATTTAATACGACAGCTACCGAGTACTAAAAATGATTGGTATTGCCTTGTAGAACTGACAATATTGAATTCGTTCAGATTTCACGAAATTTTTGTTACTAAATATTCTTGCATAGAGAAATCTGTTAAATAATATATTTAAAAGCGTCTTTATAATTTGAATAATTATGGTAGTTTTAATGTCGAAACTTTTTAAGACATTGGCTGTCCAATTACCACCCTGAAAAATCCCATATAAACAAACCAATTTAATTAAGAAAATTACTGGGGAACTATTTATAGAAAAGCAGTAACAATTATTTGACAAAATAATTTCCTAGATTTCAAGCCTAGTTTTAAAACGAAATTACATCTTTAGACACGTCTGCATAAGCAAACAATATTTTAACATTTCTGTAATATCACCAGTAACCCTGCTATGAATATGTGTGTATACAAACAAATCGCCGAAATTTTTTTTTATTATTTAGGTAAACTTGCATCTTACAAAGTCACAACAAAAATTATATGATTTGAATACAAAGTTTATATAAATTGTTCACATATTACGCTTTCTACCTTACCTTCAGCTGAACACCACTTCACAGGATTCTGAATTACCAACTCAGTAGAAAATGCCCTAGTACCACGGACGAGATATAGGAGTAGATCACCCAATGTATTTTTTTGTCTCACGTCCGCGGGGCTCTAGAGCCCCCTTACCATTTTTGTGTCACATCCTACCGTATCGGTCGCAACTAATATTGTGGAACTAATATCAGAGACGAGATGTAGGAATAGGCCAGTTCAGTCATCTCATCTTTTGCTGTTTCGTGTCGCACGACATGAAATACCGTGAGAATGTTCATGGTTTAAAAGGTATTCTGTACCTTGAATTCTATTACCTACCTTTTCTAAGAAATTAGGTGGCAACATGGTCAAAGGAGTACTTCTCGACATCATTGGAAAAAAAAGTTATTGTAAACTTTACACAGCCAGAAATAATTTAATGCGTGCGAATATTCATGGCTTAAAAGTTACTCTCTATCTCGAGTTCTATAATTTATTTTTGCTAAATAAATAGATGACGAGAGAAACTGTTATAAACATTAAACAGCCAGAAATAACAAATTTATCAACAATTACTATCACGGCGATCGAGATCTACCGAAATTAATTAGGGTGGGAGAGTTGCGCACCGCGCAACTGAACTCGGCGGCCGCGCTCAGTCAGTCAGTCGAGGTGCGCACTCAAAAGGGAGTGGGAGTGCTGCGGGACCAGAAGGCCGAAGGACCTTGAAGCTGCCCTGGCCCACCCTGACCACCCCGGCCCACTCTTGCCTACCTTCCACTTGACCAGGGATCATCCAGAGCTGCACTGGACATTACTGGCCGACCTTGGTCTACCTTTAGCTAGTTTAAGGTGGACCAACGGTCATTCAAAACTTCCCTGGTCCACCTTAAGCTAGCTCGGGGTGGGCTTCTTAGGAACGGCAAGATTCTTGGAAGTCGTCTTCGCTCACCTTGGTCAACTTTCAGCAGCTCTTTGTAAGTAACAATTCAAATATACACTTTCTGTTTTGGAATTCGTGTTCATTCAACGAACGCCGTCAATTATTATTTCTGGGTTTCTAATTCGAATTTGCGTCGGGACTTTTCAAAAGGTTCTCTCCTCGAAATTATATTATATTATATTTTTGACATAAAATTGGTATTCCTCCGAACGGAGGTCCCTCAGGGACTCACTCACGGATGGGGCCGTGGGTGAGTACGGGTATTGGCGAACCCGGGGCGACCCTAGCCTTTAGATCGTTGCGTCCCAATTTCGTTTGATTTATTTTCGATTGGAATTGTTCATCTTTCCAATTGAAATTTACTTCTGAACTTTCAAAAGTTCTTATTCTAAAATTTATATATCTGATTTAAAAATGGTATTCCTCCGAACGGAGGTCCCTCAGGGACTCACTCACGGATGGGGCCGTGGGTGAGTACGGGTATTGGCGAACCCGGGGCGACCCGAAGCGCCATTTCAGTAGTTTGAAGTTCTGACTTCAACTGCTCTTGTTGAATTCTTGTCGGTTAGGCCGCACTCGTGTGCGGGGTTAGCTTGGCTCTCGTGAGCTGGTAGTTTCGCACTCTTGTGCATGTTAGGTAGGCCGTACTCGTGTACGGGGTTAGCTTGGCTCTCGTGAGCTGGTCTTAGGTTGGCTCTCGTGAGCGGGTTAGATTCGCACCCGTGTGCAAGGTCGGTTGGCCATACTCCTGTACGTCGTATCTTTGTCATTTATTATAGGTATATTGGGCTAAGGTTCTCATGGATCTAGTTACAACATTTATTGTTCGTCAGAGTAGAGGGCGTCAGAAATCTAGATGTTGTTAACGATGTCGGTATTGCAGGTCGTGAGACGCAAAACTCCATATGGTGATTGATCTACTGCTATACCTCGTCTGCGGACTCCAAAACGTATTATACACGCGTAGTAAAAATGAAGTATATGGAATATTCAGTTCATGCTAATACATTAGTTAAAAGTCAGACGTTCGAAAATTTTTCGAAATCACTTAGTACATATTAACGACAAGCCAGACGGTCGAAAATTTTCCGAAATTTTTCGAAAAATTGAACTTTGTATTAGGAGAATATGACATCGAAAGAGGTGGCACGAATTTCAGTAATTTAAGTCAACGAAAAGTCAGGCGGTCGAAAATTTTTCGAAATCACGTAGTGCAATTCAACGACAAGCCAGACGGTCGAAATTTTTCGAAAAATTGAACTTTGTATTAGGAGAATATGATAGTAAAAGAAGTGGCACGAAGTTAATAACCATTTTTACATTTCTTTTTATCGAGAAAGTCTGAGAAGGAATATGAGTCTCTGTAGTTTGCTTTAAGGAACATACGCCGTAGTAGGGTATCAGGATAGAAAAACACTAGAGAATAGTAGACATAGTATATTCAACTTTAACTAATATCTCATAATAATAATAGTAGTAATAATAATAATAATCATCATCATGTACGCATGTATAGTCGTATAGTCGTATAGACAATGCTGGCGCGAATGTACAATATGTGACAGTTTGAATAATTACGCACGATTCGTTAAAGTAATGTTATGCAGCACTTATTCATATATGTATACAGTATAATATATTATATGCGCAACGCATACATCGTACTTCGGTTCATCCTTCGTTCCATTATTTTATAAACATATTCCACATTCAAACAATTAATTCCTTCGAACCAGTCGTTTTGCAACACACTCGTCACTCTGTTCTTCTTCTTTGTATTTTTTCTTATAACGAGAGGATGGACCGCGAGAAAATGTACAGTTTACAAGCTCGACTAATTAGTTAATACATTCGGGACGGCTGTGGTGCAGAATTTCTATGTTTTCGGTAATTAAATTGCGAATATGTTGTACACAGGCAAATATATGTTTCGTCGAATTGAAATTAAATTAAAAACAGTGTTGAACACCGTTAAGTAGCAACATCTAACAATGATGATTCTAATGGAGATGCTCGAAGACAGATTTAGAAATCTGGAAAGCAGAAATCAAAGGAAATATTCATTTCTCCAACATATTCATAAAAATCATGGCTCGATGTTACTTTTCTTTTCTTTTAAACACTGAAAGTACTAAGCTCTTACTATACTGCGGATTTTATGCATTTATAGCACATTTGATTTTCTAAAAATCAGCGTAATAAAATATCCCAAAAGAATCACTTTTATTGTTATTTTCATTGACCTATATTACATTAATTCGACTTCTATGAATTAGTCCATAAAAATGAATATTTACAATATGAGTATAAACTTACTATAAATAATTACTTACCACTAGTATGTGGATCTTTAATAGTACAATTTGTAATTTATTTGTGAATGTTCAAACCATAAGTACACGTGTATACTGACAAAACTAAACAGTATTCTTGCTTTATTTTAATCACAGTAATCGTGGATAAAAGACTCCATTGCAATTTCTACAGAACGATTTTTAGAAGATTAATATTTCATTCATATTTTCACAAAATATTCTATAAAAATCGGTACAAACTTCACACTTTTATAATCGATTTATAACTAATAATAATCGTTGCAAGGTATAACCAATAATGATAATGAAGATAATAAAGGTTTGTTAATTTTGTTAAAACGATCTATCTACCACGCCGTCCTGAATGTATTAATCAGGATCTAATAGTGTCGCTTAAATCTCTGAGAGCCGCGCTAGTCACGTTTGTTCACTGGAAGGACACTTTACAAAAACCTTTTTCCTGCTACTAGTAATTAATTATTAAGTCGCAAACGATCGACGAGCATACTACGTGTCGCTCCGTACCTCATTATAGTTCATCAGCGGTAGTTACGTTTTTGTACTGGCTGTGTTTCGGGTATATGTTTATAGATCTCCCGTAGATCTTCGAGGTGTCGCTTAACTAAGGATTTCGCTCGATCTACTTAATTATTCCATCACTTGGTACCCCAAAAAACAAAAAAAAAAGAACAAAAAACAAACATTGCGTTGACAGACGTCTCGCGTCATCGATCATGCTGCTGCTCGAACGAACTATAAATGATTCGGGTTTTTTCTCTCCTTTGCATGATGTGGTGCACTTCATTCGGATAATCGAAAATGTATGTTCGCGCGGTTCAATCTATTGTAAAGGTTAGCCTACGGAATAAACATACTACGCATCGAGTCCTTCAAATACGCTCTCAGGCATGCTCTATTTTAGCGGTTCATTAACATCATGATTCTTCTGCCTCTTTCGAATTAGAATTGTTACAGGTTCTTTTCATTGAATCGTGTATTTTTAAACGGAAACTTTTATTTTTATATTGAGTACCAAAAAACATTGCTTTTTACTGGAATTGTTACAACAATTGTAATATTTGCTCTCCTATTTTTTAATTTAATAACGATATAAACAATTTCTGAGATGGTACATTTTTGTTTATAAACTGTAAAATGAATTCTTAGTTTACACATTAATATTTTAAAATGAAAAGAGAGATTATTTTGATCATGTTTTTACGCGGTTAAAACTTTTCAGCAACATTCCTCCATTAATTACATTTTAAAACCTTATCCAACTGGTCGACATTTTTGGAATTCTGATTATTTTGATCATTTTTTTAGACGGTTAAAAATTTTCAATAACATTCTTCCATTAATTACATTTTAAAAACTTATCCAATTCGTCGAGTTTTTTGAACTTCTGATTTTTTTTTACAATATTCCCAAACGAATGTTTTAATTAGAAATCGATGAGAATATTTGGTTCCCAATTAATTCTCAATGCGGTAATGATTTTCATACTTGAAACCTGTTTCAAGCCAAAATAATTCAATGAATACATGGACCTAGAATATTTATAAAAAGGGCAGAGTGAAATCGAAGAAAATTGCAATGAAAAATCCTCTGAAACACACACGATTCAATCGCACCAAGCAGAAAACATGACTTTCGCGTATGTTCTAAACATTCGCCTAAACGTTCTGACAAACTTGCAAGCCACACTCGACGAAGAGTATTTCGATTCAGAAGTAAACGCGCCTCTACCCGTACTCGCTTATTTACACATGTCTACTCCAGTGTATACAGTAATAAATACTATGATATATTAAGTATGCACCTAATGCTTGCGCACTCGAAACTGCATAGATATACAATATCAATAACGCGAGAATTAATTCGTTTTAGACACTAGAACAGTCCGAAGCTCGTCCTTGACTTCGTAACAAAGAAAGAAGTTGATGCTTCCTTTCGAATATGTATAATAATATAATCAGCAAGCATAAAAATTGTCGTCGACTATATCTACGTTCTAATAACAACGTGTACAGTTTGGTATCATAATTCGATAATGCTAAAAGGCGGACCTGCCGCTATTTACAGAATTATTAACAGGTTCGGCGTAAATCTCCAGTGTCAATGTTAATTATCATAGAAAATAGTCGTAGAGAAGGCAAAAGAGGTTATAGAATCACGGAGGATACTCACGGAGGCGAAACTTCGTGTCTCGAAGTTAACTCTTCAAGTACTCACACGCCAGAAGCAGCATTGCCGGACCAAGACTTGTATCCCCACTCTAACTTCCCCTTCTACCGCGCTATTCCCCACGCTTCCGCCGCGGCGAGGTCACGTGACGCGTTTCGTCTCTGCCGCGCATGCGTCGCAACGTCACGTGACTAATCCGGTACTGGTAGAGAGAGGGTAACTTTTTCCCCTTAATCCGTGCTCCCTCCCCTCGTCTGGCGACAATGGCCATATTCTAGATCCAGCGTGAACATAGCTTCAAACTTGAAGAGAACATTCTGCTACACTTCTGGCACGACAGAAATAATTTTTCCGATGTTTAGTTCAGGGAATTGTGCTATTTGTATAAACACCATTTTCGAAGATTGCCGAAATTTCGCCTCTATTGTTCATACTCCGTGATAGAGCCGACGCTAACTTCGCGTCGCTACTCCTAACCGCTATATTGCTGCTAAATCATTTCTTACGCTACGTCAACGTACAGTCGCTCACAGCGAAAATTATACGCAACGTCTCGACGGATATTTAATAAATAAAAACCAAACTAAGATACGGCGAAAATTAACCTTACATTCAGTTCACACTCGTAAGTTTGAATTTCCCGCGTTTATTCGAACAAATATGTAATTTGTGTTTGATGCGATATTTTGTTGATTATTTGTTTTTTTTTCAATTTTATTTGAGACGCGCATAGTTTTGTTTCTGCTACATTTTCATCATGGAAAAGAATTTCTATTTCTTCATTTTCTGTACAGGTTATTTAAAAAAATTTTTAATTAGAAGTTGGTAATTCAATGTTAATTAATCACCCTGTCACTTAACTTGGTAAAAATATCCGTCGATACACACTGCACGATTTTCATTGTGAATGACTGTATGCACAGTCTTGCTCCGATATAAGGCGAAGTCTAGGGACCGGATTCCGCCGTATATCGGATCAGGTATGCTACTCAGCTTGACGTTGTTCTCGAGTGGGAGGAGAGAGAATGTGCGAGAGACGAGTAGCGCTATCTTTCGTTGGAAAAGGATAGAACATGACGTACCCTCTAGCTCTGACGCCAACAATAAGCGGTGTCGAGCGGACAACTTCAAAAGAAGCGGGGTAGCGATTTCCTTATTTCGAAAGAAACACCGTCGCCTTATATCGGAACAAGACTGTACGTTACATCGATTGCTTTATCACGGATCCTCCGCCTGTACGATAGTTATACAATGTGAAAGCAATCACTCGCCTAAATTCTATCGAACGGCTACAAATGAAACTTGTCTGCGTCACGCAAATGATTATCAACGAATCGCATGACACTGCGCGTTCGTTGTTCCACTAGGGCTCGTATAAAAATCCTACGTCAGACTGAACACGCGAAGTTCTTAGCTAGTAGATATACTTAGCGGTATATATATAAATATACATATACATATACATATATATATTTTTTTTAATTTCTATATGTATATGCATACATTAATTTATATATATATATATATATATATTTTAATTTCTATATGTATATGCATATATTAATTTCTATATATGTGTGTGTGTGTATATATATATATATATATATATATATATATATATATATTAATTTCTATATGTATATGCATATATTAATTTCTATATATGTGTGTATATATATATATATATATATATATATATATTAATTTATATATATGTATATGCGTATATTAATTTATACATATGTATATGTATATATATATCTCGAGAATACTAACGGTAAGGTGAAGAGTATTGCTGAATTTGTTGCTCGATTCAACGTGAAATCGTGTATCACGAATCATCCCCATATATTATCGTCCCGTATATTTCTAAGTCGTATAAAATTTCAGTGTTTGCGGTCCCGAGGTCGCTGAAAGTTGTTCCGAGATCGATTTGCGACATAACCAACGGGACAACGGTTTAACGATTTGTTATAGTCTGTTTTTCGAAAGAAGGGATGTAGCGTCATAATAGCTGTCCACCTTGGTCCCGTTGCGTAGTATGTGATTGAGAGGAGTGGGGTGGACAACTATTATGGCTGCCCGTGAATCTCAGGTCTTTTCTTTTGAAAAAGGCTATGAAACGGAAGTACAACTCACGAGAATTTTCTAAATTGAAAGTTCTGATGGGTAAAACTTGATTTAGTTACTGTGAATATTGTAAATTTTTGAGTTTGTTGTTTTAACTTGAAAGTAATTGTTTTGAATGGTCCTTCTCGTGGCGATGTCACAAATCACATGTCAATTCGAATAAAATGGTCCAAGTATGGTTAAACGAAGGGTGTATATTAAAAGTGTATTGCGTTATTTTATAACTAAAGACGTCGATATGCATTTCGAGATCATACAAAGTGTATATAATTCACAGGTACGTATGTTCTGAAATTTTTTGAAAGATATTTCAATTTGTTCATTGTAGCATGTTACAAGTTTGACGAGATTCTGCTGGTTTGTGTTTTAAAATAAGGTTACGCGTCGTCTGAACAAATTTCAAAGTTGTATGAAATAATGAAAACCATATCAATTTAAATAACTTAATAAGTCGCTTATCGTTTAAGAAAAGCTATGCAGATTGTTGACCTTTGTAACGTGTTTCAAGGTCGTTGAGGTCGATGAAGCTGTCTTAATTTTATAATCATAATTACAACGCATTTCGAAATCAGTAGAGTCTACTGAAAAAATGTCATTATTTTACATAATAATTATTCGAGAAGAAGAAATTCAAAATCAATTTTGGAAAGTTTATATGGAGGTGTACGTTCTCGAACATAATTCATAAGTAACGAGTGATTGTGTGGGGGGAATCTCGTCAATCATTCCAATTATGGGCAAAAATTCATGTTTTGCAAGTTCATTCTCGGGCAGCGCGATTTAGCGAAGCTGTCTGCGCACATTAATCATGTAGATGGGACGCATTTGTAATAATTGGGGCTTAAGCGCCAACACCAAAGTACAAATTGCAAGTGCTATGTTAACTGATCGATCGATGGAACTGACGACTGTGAGTCACATGTGCAATCTTTTCGCATGATCATCTACAATGCTTTAGTTCTTCTAAAATGTTCTTAAAAATTCTGATATCGAGTACTAGACTGTGGATTTTATGTGTTTATGAAACAAAAAATAGTATTGTATAAAAATATTGAGTTAATATTTTGCAGTTTATAATATAAGCTATTTTTAAACAATTGCGATTAATCCGGATTTATTAATTAATACATCGAAAAAAAATTCGTGCAAATGTATTATTCTATTCCTTGTCAATTTGTAATTTTTATTCATGCGAAACGACCTTTCCACTGATCGCAATATAAAATAACGAAAACTTCAAAAGTATTCCCAAATATTGTTACAAACAGGGAGAAGATAAATTTTTTATTTATATTTCATGCAAACATTTTTCATTTTGCATAATGATCTGGAGCCTACTAATTCCATTTCTTTGAAAATTGTCCAAATTTTCTATTTTATAATTTTTTATAATTTTTGTACGCTATAAATACATAAGAATCCACAGTCTTCTAGTTATATGTACAGAAAATATTGACCGCACGAACATTTCATGAGTTGTAAAGTAAATAAACCAACACTGAGTAGGTAATTTTTCGATTGAAAATGAAGCAATATACACTGACACGTGTTCTTTTGAAAGCTGATAGCTCACCATTTTGTTTCTAGTGGTAGAACCCCTTCTCTTTACACAAAACAAATAAATTCGCAATCTGTGTTACAATATATAACAATAAAACTTATTTACACTTTTCAAAAACAAACAAACTGACTGATTATTTATTAAGAAATATTAACGATTTAGGGGTAGCATTAATTATTTCCGTGGTCGTTTTCCGTCGTTTATTGTTAAAGATTTAGTAGCATTTTCGACGAACTAGTTAGTAGTAGTGGATAGTAGAGGCAACTACGGTGATATGATTGTTTTGTACAACAAATCTTAATATTTTCTTCGATTCCTAACATCGTTTAGGCGTTTCTGCCAGTTCCCGTCTGTACAAAATCTCAATTTTCATTTTTTCATTTCCTAAAAATTTACACATGTAGTTTAAACAAATCCCATAAAAACAAGTTTGATAGTTTCCATGGTAAAAAAATTCTCAAAGAAGTAGGAGAGACCGAATATGGTTGTGACTACGAAGTTTCATCAAGATAGGATGTACAGTCTCTACTCGATACATGTCCAAAACGCGGGTCTGGCTAGGGACAATTATCGACTAGAAGATACTATTCTTTCACTCCTCGGCGATCGAGGCCACGTGAGCTTCGGGGTGTACCCCGCGGCAGTGGGGATAGTTCTGGGACAATTATCGGCTAGATATTTGCGACATGTATCGAGTAGATACTGGATTATTCTTGAATAATCTCCAAGTTGGAAATTTCGAAGTTTTTGTATGAAACTGATTTCCTCGAAGTTAGAAATCCGAAAGATAGTTAAAATTTGTTGTATAGTATTATCGGAACCGTTTCTCAGATAAACAATTTAAAATCTCAGTAGGAAAGTGAGAAACATTCGCTTAACAAACCAGCATGCCTTAGAATATCAATAAATACTCTTAACTGAAGCGGCAGTTGTCGCAAGTTTCTTTAAAAGTCGTTCATCTGCGGAGAAAATTCCAAAGAATTTGTTTACACTTGTAAATTGATATTTGTTTATACCAAGGAATTTGTTATACCCGTTTCAAGTTCGTATCGATATCTCGTTCTATCGATGCAGGTCTCGTTTGATTCATATTGCTTCGAAGGTAAGACTGTGTTCAAAATACACTGTTCATTGCTTTTTTAGTTTAGATGTACTATATTGGTACCATTTCTTTAAAATGTGAATGATGACGTTGACATTGTTCGTCGTGTTTCAAATTTCGAATAGAATAAGGATATTCGAATTTATATATTTTTAGGGCAATATTTCATAAGCAAACGGCAAACATACATCCATCAATTTTATGTGTCATATTTAAAACTGCGATATCTGTATTCATTGTCGTTTAAATGTCGAAATTTATTCTAACATTTGACAGTAATTTTTTGTTGTTTCGCTGCTCGTTTCCTATAAAACGATTTCTGTGAAAATAAATTATATAAATCGTGATGATAACATTGATGCAATAAAATAAAAAACATAACGAAATATATATTCATAAATTAAATATATTCAACAAAAATATAATAAACTAAATGTATCAATAAGCAAAAACATATTTATAAATTAAATAAATTAACTGAATCCGTATTGATAAATTAAATATATTGAATGAATACATATTAATAAGCTAAATAAATTAAGTGAATACATATTGATAAATTAAATGTATTGAATTAATACATATTGAGAAATTAAATATATTAAATAAAGACAAAGGGTAAATATATATTAAATAGTATTGACTTGCTTTCTAGTGGAACGATAAATCTATACAACTCGATTTAATCAGATTAAAATGGTATCGTTTGCACCGTATTATAATTACCACAATATCCATTTGCAATATTATGAGAATACGAAGAGGAGGCATCAAAGTACATTATAGCATATTTTTTACTCAGCGGTAATCGCGAATAAAAATTTGAATAATTGTTTAGACATCAAATTAGAAACTATTATTGCAAATAAATCTTTAACTAGTAAATTTAAATATTAAGTTTAAAATTTTCAGAAATCAAAAACTAATATAACTAAAAGATGTGTCAACTCGTGTGGACCCGGTCTCGTCTAAATACATATCTTTGTATACTCATTATTATATATGCATGTATGTACATAATATACATATATGTATACGCAGTATTGTTAAATAAGAACATTATTCGTATTTTTGGCCGATTCGCGAACACTACTTGCTTTTGAAGAGTATCACGAACGTATTTTGCAATTTTTATAATTCAATAATATTATAATAATATTATTTAATTCTTTTTCTAATAATTGCAGAATACAGTCGCGCATGTATGCTTAGTACATATACACACCTTTATACATATTCGTACAATTCTTTTTTAATATAATTTTTGTTCTTGGAACAACTGTTTTCTACACGCGGGTGGATTGTTTGTCAATAAATAATTATAAGGAAAGAAAAATATTCTAATTCCAGACACACTTCCACTATTAACAGTTTCACCATTTTACCATTTTGTTTTTATACCTCTCTTTCAATATAAAAATGAGTTTGACTACATTTGATCATGTAGTTTTGTTATTACATAATTCCGTAACATTAGTTCAATTCATTTTACCCATACGAGTTTATAAAATAAATAAAAATAAGAAAAATTAAGTTTGGGAGGTTTATTTATGAACAAGACTTCGTTTTTTAAACTTAGTTGACCAATTGTTTATAGGTATTTCAGTATAATTTAGCTTAAAGGGAAAAATATTAACTTTTCTTTCATAAGATTATGCTTTTTATAATCTTAATTTTGTAATCAAATATAGTTTTGTTGCCAAGGTTCATTGTTTAAGATGCGAATCGTAAATTGGATGTTTTGTTTTATATATTAATTATTTATGAGGGTCAGTTTCGATATAGCAAATTGCCAGAGCTAGATACACGAAAGTATTCGGTCATTTGTGATTTTAAACGGATTTTACATAGAATTGTGGTCTTACAAATGAAAAAGTAAATAAAACTCTATTTTTATTGAAATTAGTTTGTCTTGTATACAAATTAATAAATGCTGACCATAAAATTTGCCTTACTTTTTATTCCTAAGTTTACAGTTCAATGCAAAATTCGTTTAACACCTGGCTGTATACTTGTGTAACCAACTCTCGGTACATTTAGTGATAAATATTTATACATCATTAAATAAAATGTTAGTATTCATTTGTTACACCCGTATCCGTGTACATTGATTGTCTCTACTTATGGTCGGTAATGAAACATCATCGACTAATATGTAACAAGTATAAAGAAAGTTTTAACATTTTAAGATTTTAATATTTTTAAAATATTGTTATTTTCAAGACTTTTTCAATTGCGATTTTCTTTCTATTTAGTTGTTGACTGATAATTTCGAAATGACTGACATAGAATTTCACAATTGTGGAAAAAGGTCGCTGTATTTTTATTTAACCATCATTTGAACTGGCCAATTTAATTGACGCTATAAAATAACGCTGATGCCTCTAATTTCTATGTATAATCCCTCCAACATAATACTATATTGCAATACTACAATATTAATATAAATAATACTACAATATTATAATATAAACAATAACAAAATAATATTATATTGCAATACTATAATATTAATATAATTAATACTATAATATTATAAACAGTAATATTATCATTATCAAATATTATAAAATGTTTTATAATATTATATTACAATACAAACTGCAATGACTATTTTTCAATAAGTGTCGAAACAACCAATAAGAGTAGGTTCGCACATAATCGAGGGAGAACGGTGTAGCGTGAACACGAAAGCGAGAGAAATTGCGCGAAGCATTGCAATATGTCGACATCTTGCCGGAGGGATTAATTTTTAGTTTTTGGACCAATAATTGTTCCTGCTGTATTTGTTCGTGTTACCATAAAAACAATTTCGTCCGTGCAATTTTCGACAATACTATATCGAATAGGTACAACGAAATACAAGTTACAATGAGACCATCAGAATTCTATCAACTATCAATTTAATTCAATTAAAGAAATTTCATCAACTATACCTTATAAAAAAAAAAGGAATCGAGACAACATTCCTTTAATTCATTGTATTTTAAAGGGGAAACAAATTTTATTGAACTCTCTTTTGGATTATAGAGACTTTTACCATATTTTGAAGATCAAAATTTTCATTAAACATTCAATTGTGAAATAATATTTTTACGGTTTTTGATTTGTCACGAGTAGAAATTTTAATTTAAAAATCGAAAATTATTTAAAATGTGTATCTGAGCATTGGACGCATGTCATATTTTTTCTGAATTTTTCAGAAACGATGAAACAAGTAACATCGATAGTATCAAAAAACCGATTTTTTCAATTTTACCCCATAACTATCATTCGAACGAAGATATAGGGTTATTCGCGGATTACTATGGATGTATCTGCAGTTTATCGACGACTGTTTTTCGTTTTTCATCTATCAGCAAGCCGAATCAACGGGAAATGTTCCGAATGCACGGATGAACGATCACTATAGCGTCGAGCGGCCATGCTTTATACTTTATGGGATTAAACAATTCGTGCCGTACCTTCGGAGCCTGTATTATACTACCTATACGGTGTAACACGACGTATAGTTTACCTACGAAGTATAGTCCGCGTTATTTACAACGCTGCCTTACGCTAGTTTCTACTTATTATAGTGAAGTTAGTCGAGTGAGAGGCACCATAGAATTGTTTATAGTATATCGTACGTTTGTACATGCTCAAGCACGTTTTATAGAGTATTTTTCGTCCCCGATAGCGGTCGAATTTTGAAAATACCGCTACTTCTACGAAACAAGCGTCCGCCGCCATCAGGGTTTCACTGTAGAAATTCGAAATCAATTTTCAATCCTCTCATTACCTTCGAATAGAATTTAAATAATTGTATTAAAATGTAAATTATTATATCGTACTGGTAATAGCAAAAATTGGTAACTTTACAATCCACATTTGCAACTATATCTATTCCTGAATAAATTTTAAACAAAACATAATTTTATTCTTAATTCAAAACATAATTTATTCTTATTTAAATTACCATATCGTGAAGTGGTTTAAAATTCAAATATATGAGGTTATTTTTTCAATCTCTATTTGCAACCAAATTTTCCTTAAATCAGCGTCAACTGAAAATAATTGAAATTAGTATATACTGCGTTAACATATAAATAATTGTAACACATGAAAATAATATGAAATAATAATGTCATTCGCAATAAAAGAAAATGAAACATTTTAATTATTATATGATAAAAATGACTCGAAACGAACACAACGATAGTAATCGAAAACGGTAGAACAAAAGCAATTTATTTCAACTAAACGAAACACACATTCATTTCGTTACATAAACAAATAACAGCAAACACAACAAAACGTAACATTTTGTTTATTCGGTCGAGAGAGCGCAATGGGTTCTGGGAACTCCGGAATGTAAAAGTATCCAGTTTAAAAAAATACTCTTAAAAGTCGCTTCGCTTAAGAAAACAGTCTCTACTGTCTGCTAATTAATTATTTACTTTATACGTTACTTGTTATGCTATATATATATATGTATGTATGTATGTACGTATGTATATATTTATATATATATATTTACAGAGTTGCATTACGATAGACTCTAATCACAATATAGATTATTTCAGTGCAATAGTTCGCTCGATCGTTATTCTAAAAGAGACTGGTCCTCCTCGCGCGTACATCGATCATGCTCTCGATCGAGCAGTCGAGATCAGAGTGTATGCAACGCATGCCTTACAAACAAAGATGTTCGTGCATTTCGAGAGCTCACGTGCGTCGCCAAGTAAACGAAAATATTCTGTACACCCGTTACATCGGTAACAGTAGAGCAACGTTACCGGATCGAAGGATATCCGGGATAATAGTAGGGGGAATGCTATAGTTAGAGCCTAGTGACGTCACCGAGCTATAGCGTAGTCTAACCCAGTTAGTGACGTCACGATTCGTACGGAGGGTGGGGATCCTATCAGGATCCTACAGTACGGGTCGTGACGTCACTCGGTACCCCCACTATTGGTAACTGCTTAACCATTCGAGCGTAAAACATTGCTTTTGTTGGTCGCGACAAGTGTTTCTCGTCAAATGTAAACAGTATTTCTCCTCCATTATCGCATTTTTCGTTGCTACGCCTTACTTATTTTCCTATTTTTTTCTTTTTAATTTTTATTACCGTTGAAACTTTCTTAAACTTTGGAATTTTTTTCAAGTTTTTATTACTTGTTAATCTGGTTTTATTACTTGTTAGTTTCGTTAATCTCGTTTAACTGTCTTACGCAAGAATTTTCGGGAAATAGATATCCTTCTGTAAAACGACCGAAGACATTTCTGTATTTCATGTAATTATTCGTTTAATTATTGCATTTGAAACAGTTTTTGTGATTGAACTTTTATCTAATTAAAAATTCTTTTTTTACTATACAATCTCTCATTCGTAGGTGAAAAAATATGCTGTCACATTCAAATAAAAATTCAGAACTATTTAATTGTTTCTGTACAATGATTCTATTTAGTTTGTTGCATTTAAAACATTTTGAAACAGCAAAATATTAGCTAAATTCAAAAATCTGTTTTTACTGCACACATTTTTGATAGGAAAATATTTCTTCTTTTTAAATTAATGTTGCAGATCATTTTTGTATCTTTTATAACGATCCCTATAATTGTTGTACTAAAATGAAGATTGAGAAACACGTACCTACATTATTTGTAATAATCCCCTTAGTTGCTGTATTTGAAAGAAATTTTTAAAGCTGCCGATATTACTTGCGATTCAAAGAACAGCAGAGGAAATACTGTTTGCAGATACCGTTGCCTCAAACTTTCGTTTCATCGCCTCGTCAGTTCTTTATAAAAAAAATATGAACTATGTGGGACAGAAATATTCGTCTCTGTTTTGTGGAACGTGGATGTAGAGCACACACTCTCGCGAACGTAGGAAAATACGATTTGAATATTTTCTGTGTGGTTGTCCACCACGTGGTACACTCGGTAAATATGGGCTGCATCTTATTGTTAGAATTAGGATGAACGGCAATTATTTTGGAGTTTCCTTTCCTCGCCGATTTCAGTGACCTTGAAACATGTTGTCGAGGTCAGCAATGTAAACAATTTTTTCCTATATGTATTCCCGTCATTCCAGAGACGTTCCCATTGTTATTTTATCAGTGATATAGATTCTGCATTTTATAACAGATATGTTATTAAAAAAATTTCTTTTGAATTGCAAGATATGGGGGTATGTGTACTAAAAGACACTGTAACTAAGTAAGTAACAGGAACATGTGTAGAAATAAGTTGTTCAGACTGATGACCTTGACAACGTATTTCAAGGTCACTAACATTGGTAAGGAGGAGAAACTTCGAAAGAATTACCGAATAAAGATATTTTCTTTTCGCGCTTGAATGGTTGACAAGGAAAGTAATGTAGAAAAAAACTGGTATTTCTGTTCTGCTACACATTCACACGTCCACGCAAAATCGCATAGAATTAGCACGACGAAACTCTGACTTATGGTGTCCATTAGAGTAGGGTAGTTTACGTGCCGTACCCGATAGCCTACGTAGAAAATATAAATATATCCCTATGCAGAATAAATCTGATTTCCATTTTCTTCCCTTCTTTTTTGGTACCGTGGGTATATACACCGCCGTTACTCCCCATTTCCATCACTATTTAGGTTGTAAAAAAGCAGCTGAATTAGGTTACATTCTGTCTGTAATCGTTTGTCCGATTTTTGTCAAATATGTCCCAATATGAGTTATTGTAGGATCTCAAGAAATCAAAAATGGCTAATATTATTTCTTCTGAAGCTTTTACGACCAAATTAAAATTTTACTTTATGCAACTTTACTTTTGTTATACTCGCATTTATAATAATTACAATAAATATTTAAGTCTTTTAAACTTGTATTTTAATTAAGCATCTTAGGAAATGAAGCTTTGACATAAAACATATGATTTAGTGATTCTATTTTTTCTAAATAAAATAAAAAACGTAAAATTTTATTTAAAAAATGATTGACACATTTTCGCATGCGATCATCGTGGAAATTGAAAATGTAATAAATCTCCTTTTTTATTGTCTTAGCAAACGAGATTTCTTTATATAGATCGGACAAACGATTTAAAAGTTGTTTAACTTTACAGTCAGTTACTTTTTACACAATTTGTATTTATAGGGTATTCGTGAAATCGTCTCGAGTTTTCTTAAAACAATGAAAAATGAAGTACTTTTTCCAATGGTCGTTAAGATACGAAGTTTTTTTTTGTGACCAATCATGAAATTATTGGTTTTTACCTTTATTAAAATCGTTGACTTTTCCACTTATGTGCGATTGTTAAATTATGTAAAGAAAAATCGAACATTAACAAATTGACTAGAAATGTTACAAAAAAGCATTGCAAAAGGTATTAGAAAAATAAAAAAGCTAGTAATTACAATGGAGATTATTCAAATGGTGAATGATTAATAATAATATAGAAATCATTGGATTCATTAAAGCATGAACCAATAAATAAAAACGAAATGTAATCTTACAATACTGAAGTCATTTGTACAATTCATCACAAACTAATAAACTTGATACAAATAAAGTGAACATAATTTTTAATTGATCGCTGTTGTCTTTTTGAAATCAACGATTCAAAAACTCAGTTGCCCATTTTACGAACACCCTATACGCTTTCAAAATTCATCTTTCAGCGTGAATAGACATGTTTACCCTCAAACAGTTTAACACTTGCAATCCCTCAAAAATGTCACCGTACACTCTCCGAAATAGAATGGCTTTTGTAAAATTGGACCAAACAACTTGACCTTTTTCGAGAAGTTGAAAATATTAATTTTCTACATCTAGATGATATGTAAAAAAATTTTGTTTTTTAAAATTATTTTTTATCCGAGTTTGCAACGAAGGTTTAACAAATACGTTTTGTAAATCTATCGATAAGTCAGTTACATTCACGCGGGAAATTTCATCGAATCTCGAAAAGCTAGAAACAGTGAAAAATCGCAGTGTTTAACGAGTATAATAAATCTAAAGATTTTTTCGATGCCTTTGTTTCTGCAACAATCGATTTCGATGTAATTTCCAGCATGTGTGCAACTGACATAACCATACGAAATGCATTTTTTCGGTGCATGTCCATTGCAAACAGAGACAAATAAGTTGCAGAAAGCATTATTACTTTCTTCGTGATTTCAATTAATTGCAATTACCATAAAATTTAAATAAATTAATCCATTAAAAGATTCGAGTCGTCTAGTTCAATTTCAAATACGTTACTCTATTTTAAGCTGTGTACAGAAACTTTTTTGATTGATTGCATATTATATTATGTAACATACATGTTTTTAACAATGTGACGTATTCATTCCCGGCTGGAAAATGTTTAAATTTCACATTTAAAACAGTTTCGTAATTGCTTCAATGAAAAGGCACTAAATTAACATCTACGTTTAATACAACTTTTCTTTTCTCGCTGCTCTTCGAAAAAAAATTGGAAACGGTCCACGCCGAAGGACAAATCGCCTAATTGCTCGTGTTGAAAATCGACAAATGTACGTTACTTACATTTGGTTCGTTCGATTCAACCGGGGAGCTTTTCTCGCAGCCAGTGTGAAGGAAACAAGCGTTCGAAGTGAGGAGGGATTATGCGAGCTCAACCCTTGCGTGGACGCCCTTTGTTATTCTGAACATTTGTTTACATTTCTGGGAGAATGCCGCAGCACCTTCACTTACACGGAACTTTTACATCAATCTCTAAAATAAAAACTCTTCACGAAATATAAATATCATTATTATTTAAGTGATTAAAATTGAATGGAAAATCGTCTCGTCCTTGAGATTAGGGGAAAAGTCGACTATCAGTTCGTGACGAATTTTTTTGGTATTAATTAACACTAGGTTTACGGAGCACTAAAAGTGACTATTTTGCACTACTTTATAAAAATACCAAGAACGTGCTACCCACATTTTGTTTCAAATAATATATACCCAAAGAAATATAAATTTGCTAAATAATTTCTCATGCATTCTTAGAATCTTAATAATTTTAAATTAAAAATATTAGAACCCGTCATTTTGACGGGTCCCGTAAACCTAGTGTTAACTAGGCGTTTGTTGTGGCAAAAACAGGACGACTTTACATTTACATTAATAATTCGAACTTTGTGTTTGCACTGGTGTGCTGATTGTAAAATGGTCCTCGGACAATTTTGACAGTAATTTTGAATTTTTCTTGTTTCTATCCCGGAATCACATTAATGTATACTGGAGTATGAAATATTGTCGAAACTATTGATTATTTGAAAAAAGACAATCAACAAAAATATATACGATTCAATAAATCGTAACATACAATTTCAGAAATGTTTCAATCTTGTGCAACGCATTCTATATTTCACCTTTATTGGTTCGTCCGCTTTAAAATTGTTTGAAAGAACGCTGAGAATTTTCCATCAAACATCGCAGCCAATTTTATGAACAATTTCGAATTCGGTCGCTCACGCAAGGGTAGAAAAGCCTGTCTTTTCGAGGTTTATGGTACGAGGGCAATCTTATTTAAGCATAGTTACTCGGCAAGTTTCGCGTTTGTGCTAGTAAATTGAAAAAATCGTACGAGTAGAGAAGTCAATCAAGTAACTCGACACCGGTTTTGTACAGCGTACCTCGCTAAATCTTAAAGTTCGTGATTAATTTAAGGCTTAATAATTGATCGTTATTACCAGCAGAGACTAGAAACGAATAGAATTCAATGATACAGTACAATATTATGTATATATATCTTTTATGCAATTATCCTCTCTGTATACGTATTATTAGTAAGCCTAATTTAGAGATAGTTATATCTGATCTAGGAAGTTTCTCTTTATTCGCTTATTGTTCCTCTATTATTCCTAGTTGGCCCGATAGATGTTCCCAATACGTTTGTGTCCGATCCTCCGTTCGCTGCCTCCGTCGCAGCCTCCCGCTGCCATAACACGATCATAATCGAATGAAACACGTTCCCCTCGAGCCGTCGTCGTCGGTCCGAAAAAAAAAATCGAATCTCTCGTCGCAGGAAAATGATTTATCTTCTTCCCTCGCGCAGAGTGTACCCAGGCTCCCCCGAACGTCGCTTCCGCTCGAAGAGAACAACACGACAATCGTTCCTGTGCGTTTAGCGCGATCGTTTTGTGAATCGTCTCCCAGGATCACCATATTCTTCACGGAAGTATCCACCGATGCCGGCTCGCCAAGCCACATAATCATCTCAATCGTCACATTTCCGGGGACTTTCGAGCTGCTCTCGATGCGGTATGGTCGAAGGGACAGCAGAGCTTCTTCTGAATTTCATTTCCCAGCGTCTCTCAATTCGTCCCTACCATTTTCTACTTTTCTGTCTTCCATTATTCACTGCTTCGATTCTTTATGGGACTAAAGAAGGATTGGTTATTATTTTTTTAATGAAACTGGTCCATTTCCAATTTTCTTTTATCACTTTGATTTCGTTTTCTAGTTTCCATGCTTCCCTCATCCTCCATCTTAGCTTTTAGCTTCCGTCGAGGTTTTCCTTAGAGATTGTGTGTGTCTTTTTTAATCAGTGAAAATAGGTTCTCATCGGTTTTGTATCGTTTCCCGTTTTTCTCGACTGTTCTTCCAAAGTGGAATTAATTCGATGCAGGATTGTTGTTTGATTAACAGCTTCTCCGCGTTGTTAACATTCTTCCAGGGTGCGGATAAAGCTGCGAGCGAAGCCCTGGAGATGTTGGCAGCTCGCGTTCTTCGCTCGGCCGTTTTGTTTCGTTTTGGTCCACGGCGAATTCTTCGGGGAACTGTGTCTCGCGAATTTAGATTGTCTGGTTTCGATATCGACGCTTTTGGTAGTCTCTTTGCTGCCATGGAAGAATATTAACGATACTGTCCCCGTTCTATTTTCTTCCTCGTGAAAAATTGAAATTGAATCGTACTTGTCCCAACGAGTATCACTTTCGCTTACGTTTTCTTCCTTGTCGCATGTTAACAATATTCTCCGTTTTATTCGTTTTCTTCCTCGCCAAAAATTCCAATAATGAAATTGGGTCGACCAGCACTGTCTCCGTCGGTTACGTCTTTTTTCATCCCACTGGAGAGAATATATTAATTTCAACCACCGTCGTCCCTGATCACTTTCGTCAAAAATTGGAATCGAATTAATTCCCAGCAGCGAAACTTGGAAGATGTCCAATCAATATCGCACATTCGACCAACAATAATCTTTCATATTTTCTTCCTCCTCAGAGACAAAAATAGATTCCCCCTCCCCCAGTGTCCCCCATCACCGTCCCTTTTGTTTACTTTCATTTTCTTCCACAAGTTCGACTAAAATCGATCAATTCCACGAATATCACTCGCGGTACCACCCTCCCGCCCCCATTCTTTCTTACCCCTTACAAAGCTATAGAAAATCACTGATTGCACTCACTCTGCTGTCTTCTATGTACAGTTTTCCCGAAATCCGAGAATTCCGACCCAATCTCCGCACCTTTCGTCCGAAACTCCACTTCCACGTTTCTATGCCCCGGTTCCTCCGATCCGTAGTTTTCGCAAATAGAATCCTCGGTGTCATGAATAATGGCGTCTCTCGCACCTCCGCGCGAGCCGCTTTCTTCCGACCACACACGACATCTCGAGAGCCTCGATATCCACTTTTTCGCATCGATATATATATAGTGTGTGTGTGTATATATATATATATATCCAGAAATTCTTCGTCCCGAATCCAGTTTTCCGGCGATCCTCCGCCATTTCCGGCACTCGATTCCATTCACAGGCTGCCGTCGGTCCCCTGGTGTCTCTGTTCGCAGCCGAGATAGAGCCGTCCGGATTGTCCAGTTCCCTCGAATTGTATTTTTATTTGTTTCGTCAGAAGCACTTTTGAGGTTCGGGCTCCCGAGAGGGAAAGAGAGAGAAAGAAAGAAAGAGGGAGAAGAGAGAAGAGCGAGAATAAAGGAGGGAGCGGTTCAGAAGCTCTCGCTGAGCATGTTCGGAGCGACGCTGGTTATGGTAACACGGGGTAAAGTCCACGGGATTGTCGGTGATCGCGAAACAGATGGCACGAGCACGCCGGGGGCTTTCTGTTACACGTCGTCTTCTATACTTCTCAGGGGTATTTGTTGCTTTTGTGCCACCGCGTTCAGCACGTAGCCCAGGTGGTCCAATTTCTTGTCCATCACGGACAACTGCGGACAGAAATGGTTCCCATGTCAGAATCAATCTTTCCACGACGAGAAACCCACCCCTTCAACCCCCGGGAGGAGGCGCGTTTTTTTCGGGAGTCCGGGGCAAAAAGGTCAATACATTGCGGGGCTCAGTGCGTGAAAATGAAAAGTTTCGCGTGTCAGATCGAGACAGACTCTCATCGGGAAACACCCTCGGCGAGCGAAACTGTTTGAACGCTTGTTATTTTACCTTCAAGGCGCCGTTTGTAAATTTTTCGAGTGCTCACAAACAAATGAAAATTTATTCCCTAAAATGATCGCTGTCACTTTCTATGCACGTGATCCCTTTCGATGAGCACACTCCGAGACAAAACGATAGCACACGCTAAAATTCAAAAATTAATTCGCGGCCCTCTCTTTGCCAATTTTTTGATTGGTTACAAACAATTAAAGTTTGTTCCCTAAAATGATCTCTGTCACTTTCTATGCGTGCGATCAATAAATACATTCCGAGACAAAACGACAGAGCACACAGTAAAATTCAAAAATTAATTCGCGGCCCTCTCTTCGCCAATTTTTTGATTGGTTACAAACAATTAAAGTTTGTTCCCTAAAATGATCTCTGTCACTTTCTATGCGTGCGATCAATAAATACATTCCGAGACAAAACGACAGAGCACACACTAAAATTCAAAAATTAATTCACGGCCCTCTCTTTGCCAATTTTTTGATTGGTTACAAACAATTAAAGTTTGTTCCCTAAAATGATCTCTGTCACTTTCTATGCGTGCGATCAATAAATACATTCCGAGACAAAACGACAGAGCACACAGTAAAATTCAAAAATTAATTCGCGGCCCTCTCTTTGCCAATTTTTTGATTGGTTACAAACAATTAAAGTTTGTTCCCTAAAATGATCTCTGTCACTTTCTATGCGTGCGATCAATAAATACATTCCGAGACAAAACGACAGAGCACACACTAAAATTCAAAAATTAATTCACGGCCCTCTCTTCGCCAATTTTTTGATTGGTTACAAACAATTAAAGTTTGTTCCCTAAAATGATCTCTGTCACTTTCTATGCGTGCGATCAATAAAGACAAAACGACAGAGCATACACTAAAATTAAAAAATTAATTCGTGACCGTTTGCACATTTTTGGAGTGCTTACAGACAATTGAAATTTATTTTCTAAACTGATCTCTGTCATTTTCTATGCATGTAATTCCTTTTATAAGCACACTCCGAGACAAAACGACAGCACACACTAAAGTTCGAAAATTAATTCGCGACCCTTTGCAAATTTTTTGATTGGTTACAAACAATTAAAATTTATTCCCCAAAATTCTGATAGTGAGAATTTAATTTGTACGTCTAATACAATAAAAATATGTTTCAAGTATGGTGTGTTTTGTCATTATTTATATCTTGGTGAAAACATTTCCATTTACAGATAACATTTGCATTCTAAAATGGGGACATTCCGTATGCGGCAACATAATTAGCTATAATGTAACCATTTGGAAGCACGATAATGAAAGTTTAAATTGTACAATCTGGTTTTACATTGTAAATGAAATCACTATTTTTGGCTGTATGTATTTTTAATGAGAGTTTTTGAGAGATTATAGGAGTAACGAGTGAGATGGGAAATATATGATGGGAATAATAACCAATAGGTTTAAATCAATATCTAATATAATCATATTAAACAGTTTTAATTAAGTAGGGAAGGATTGTCAATAGAAAGGGTTGCTCGATACGACCTTTTTGAAGCTGATGAGATTATACTGCACGGTTCTGGTAAAACCGACTATAGATAAATTACAGAAATAGTCGTCATCTGTATGACCTCGTAACAAACTTTAAACATATTTTTATCAAAAAATACACGGCGGATTAAATTGGAAATTTTTAAAGTTCATTTCCTAAAATTACATTTTGACAATATCTTTAAAATTGATATTTTTACAGAACACGAGAAATAAAAATTTTTTAGTAAAATTTAGAGTTTCTATGTTAACTTAGGAAAATGCCATACAAAAATTGGCGAAAGTCCCATAAAAAAATAATGAAAAATAATCGGTATGCCCTCCCAGTGGAGGGGATAGGCGAACTGACTAAAATCGTGTAGCTCCGTTCGGCTTATATCAAGACTTTACTGTATCAAGATATACACTGCAGAAGAATGATTTGCAAATAAAAAGGGTCAGTGGATTCTGAAAATTAAAATACTGAAAAAAAGTTAATATAAACATAAGTCGTACTTGACCTCGTTTTCGGGTTATGGCAAGTTTTATGCTGGCATAATTTTGTAGAAAGCTGGAACTGTACAGGATGGCTCAAAGTTATCAAACCATTTAAAATGCAAATTTCTTGATAAATGTGAATTTTTGAAAATAAAAGGGTTGTTCCATTTCGAAATGGTCTAGTGACTGTTGGGCCACCTTGCAGCCGAGCTAACTCTACCTATCTATTTGCAAACAGAATTCAATATCTGACGTCGGACCTGATATTCTAATTCTGTAAACACTTCCTCTTTTAGTCCTCGGGATTCTATTCAGATGCAAAGAAGTTATGTTGAACACCGCTTGTGGAGCTAAGCAGATACAGTGTGTTACCGAAGAAATTCGCTATAACTTGAAAATAAGGTCAAGTAGGCTATATGATTGTATGAACTTTTTTATTGTTTTTATTTTGCAGAATACGCGATACCTTGCACTACCGTCGTCTTCTTTAGGGTGTCGTGAATTATTTATTCGCACTAATACGATGTATTGCATTATCGACGTGTATGTTTATTAATTACAGTATTAGTGGGCTAGAACGTCGATAATGGTTCACCAATTAATCGTGCAGCCTGGAATAATGTATGAAATGGCAATCCACATGCGAATATGGCAAAGATGGCTGAATTTCCAATATGACATTTACATGAACTAAATATTGTATGTTATATACACACTGCAAGGAACTGTTCTCAAATTATTCAATAATTTCATGGAACCTTTCTAGCTTAATTTGTTGAAATTTTCGTGGAGTTTTGCTGTAGTTGCAAAAGACTTCCATCTAATAATAATTAAAATTTTTTTTAACTAATTGCTATACAATATACCAAAAAATTGAGCACACACAAATGTCTTATTTGTTCGATCAACAACAAACATATAATTTTTTCGCATATCAAAGTTTTTATACACAATGTGAGGTCCTAACAAGTAATTAGAAAAACTCAAATAATGCATTTACGTCACTTTAAGTTTTGTTAATGAAACGACATAAATATATTGCTTGAATTTTTTTAACTCTTAGCACTCGAATGGCGATTGTAAGGCACCACTAAAAATTGCTGTATCATTATTAAAAATATTTGTTACGTTATTAAATTTGTTTGTATTTAATGAATTACTGAATTACTAAAATTGTGCCATTTTCGTATGTATGACGTGACAAAAAATATACAGAAGCGAAATATTCTAGGTCGGAAGAAATGTTTCGTTTTGGAGTTAAAATAGCTTCGAGTGTAAAGGGTCAATACAAAATTACACAAATTTAACAAAAATGAATTACAAAGTAATACGGTTAATTACAAAAATTGTTTGTTTCTTGTTAACGGAACAAATAAGGCTTTCGTAGCTTGCGTTCAATTTTACGAGTGACTGTAACGTGTGCAATCAGTTCAAGGAGTTGCGAATGAAACAGTGGACCATGATTTCTAAGACGTCCATTTCGAATTTGAGAACAGGTGATGCAGGATAAGGGGTAACTCACTTGCTGCTCAACCCTGTACAGGCGCGCGCCTATCGTCATCTGCTTCACGTTGCCTGCCCGGTCGATTCCTGCCAGATAGCTGCCCGGCTTGCCCAGAGTTTGGTCCAATCTCCTTTGCAACTCCTGCGAAAAGGACACCAGTTACCCTGTCAGTTAAATGTTTCGGGACAAACAGATTTTAATATAAAATTATAAAATTTAATATATTCATTAATCATCCTACAGAGGAGTGGATATTACAGATGTCACTGTAATGGAAATAAGAAACTGTGTCAATAAATGTATAGGCTACGGGACCCAATCGCTATAGGGGTACCAATTATCGTGCCTATATTACTCATACTTATTTTTGAAGCACAACGAATATTTCAAAAGTGATGTATAACATATATATTTGAACTGGTTTTAAAGAAAAAATTTAATATCTCTTTTTTAATATTTGTTATGCTTTAAAAATAAGTATAATTATATTACATTAGCTGGGAATTTTTAAATGAATTTTTTAATAGCAATAGCAATTTCAATAACGATCCACACACTCTGATAATTTCGTTCGTGATTAATGTTTGAAACGAGATCTTTAAGCTCGCTTATATGTATAGCATAGTGATTCAGTATCCCATTAATACATAGGTTTCCGGTTAGTCAACTGTTAATAATAAATAAATCCTTTGAACAATACACATATACATCAGCAATATGAATTCAGGTCTGGTATTGATTTTGCGATTACGTGCAGCATTCGCAATAAAACTGCTGTTATATTATTATAATCAGAGATAATTACTGCTTATTTGAAGTACGAATACTAAATAAAAAACAGATAAATATTAAAAAAAAGACAAACAAGTTAATTTCAAAATGAAATTGAATTTTATCATTGATGTTTGGAAAAAGGAAGTTGACCTTCAAATAACCTTGAATGTAGCCAACAACTAAATTGATATTTGGAAGAAGGAAGTTGACCTTCAAATAACCTTGAACGTGGCCTGCAAATAATATATCGATGGGAGAGTTGAGTGTTACAAGAAATATCGGCATTAATTTATTAATGTTATAACCAAATCTTACCTAATCCTTGAAATTAAATAACAATTAGTAATTTAATAATCCTGATATCGAGGGCCAGAAAATATAATTTATAATTTTCTAAACAACGTTTTTCAAGAATTTGGAAACTACGTAATACCTGAATATTCTGATATTTCAGAATTTTGAAATTTTAATTAACAAGTTTTTCTCTGTATGTATTTGAAAATCGGCCACGTGCATGTAGGCTTTTGCGACTCCCTGTAGATTTGGGAACAAAGGAAACTATTGTATGACGTATCATTTCTCATCAGAGAAATGGAGATCGCGCGTCGACAATTATTATGTCACTGCCAATCGAGGACCGTATAAAGCTGATGTCAGCGCACGAGACAATGGGGTTGTCAATACGTGGCAAGGACCGGGTTAGTCGATTGGGTGTCGATATAATGCAATGCCAATCCGAAGCGTATCGAGCAGCATCCTCTGCGCTTTATGCTTTTTCATATTTTCAGAAAACTGACCGTGTGCGAGCAACCAACAACCAATAACCGTATGAGTAAATAATAACTAGACTAAATAAAATTTTTCAAGCGAATTGCAGAGAATAGAAATGAAATAAAAACATAACCCTTCTTCTGATAATTTTAATATAGATAATTTTAATTTAGTAACATACTTTTTGTTTGATGTCTACAGTTTTGTATTTATACCTCTTATTTTTGTCCTAAATGCATACAATCCGCAGTCCAATCTCAGAAATGAATAAAATTTGAATAATGATATACAGGGTGTCCCCCTTAAAACAAACCATATAATTATTTTATCTAGCCGTACGAGTAATATGTTTTATGTGATTTAAATTTGTGAACAATGATATACAGGGTGTTCCCTTTAAAACAAACCATATAATTATTTTATGTAGTCGTACGAGTAATGTGTTTTATGTCACTTAAATTTGTTTTATGTGCTAAATGAAATTTTTATTCAATTTACTCTTATATACATATAAGATGTTTTTGTGTTATTTGGGAGTCTAATCATACTTTCGAAATGTTTAGGGCAGTATTATTTCGAGCCATTAGGATTACAAACAGAAAGGAACAATTTTTAAATTATTTGACTTTCTTTGACTGTATATAGGGACTTTATTTCTGCGATTTTTAACGTGTGTGTGGGCTAAGAATCTCCTCGTTTCCGGTCTCCGGCGCGGTATTCAACATCTACACGTGGAAACGTAAACATTAATATTCGTATTAGCATAGGGACCGCCAAGATTTTCAAGCGCCTCAAAGCAACCGGTTTTTCCCTTAATCAAAACTCCATCCTGCCAGCTTGCGCCAGCAAACGCATCTCGAACATGCATTCCGTAACAGTTTCGTGGCCGCAAATTTCCCCGGCAGTTTGCATCACTTCAAGCAAAATGTATTTTTAACTGTTCGCGACTTCAGCGATTTCTCAAATTCCAATGACCTCTTATTGCGAAAATCTCAATTTTTAATTCGCGTCAAATTGACGTAACAGCAGAAGGCTGGACGGGTCTTAAAAAATTAACGAACTGGGAAATTCGATTACTTTAAATGGAAACTCTATGAAACCGTTTCTACAGGGTGACCCAAAAATATACTTCCTCGAAAGGGGCGAGCCCTGAGGTCATTTGGAGTAATTTTTTCCTTTACGAAAATGTCGTCCGATTTTCAGCTTATTTTTGCCGCCATATGTAATCTATAAAAATGCTATAATATTTCCGTAATAATATATCTTACTCGAACAACAAGTTATTTATATTAAGAAACCATTCAACTTTAATAAGAATTATTATTTCTTGAGTTATTTAAATGCTTCGTAGATATTTGAGAAGGCCGATTTAAATGGCAACACCCTGTATAACTAGGTTTTCTGAGCACTGCATGTTATTCGAATTATGTTTCGACAATCCTGAAATCAACATCCGTACATTTCTGAGAAGAACTATGAGCAAATTAGTCGCAGTTTTTCGTTTTGCGCTGCATTGTTACCGATGCAATCCAATTGCACGCCGTCGATGCACGTCAACCGCACGGTACTGTAAAAAGCGCTCGTTTATCTATATTCGGCGTTCGCAGCGCTGCATGGAAATCGTTCACGTAGGCCGGGGCCGATTGTAAAATACTCAACAGATTCGAGCGAGGAAAACGCAGTGCGCAGAACGCTCGTAAATATTAGATTCTGCTCGGCTATTCTCTGTGATCAACTGCTTCCACCGATGTACCGAGAGATAGAGTTACGGAGGACGTATGAAAAAATCAGGTTTCAATCCCTCCGCAAAAGATACTGAAACTGCTCCTTTGCAGACTGTGCGCTAATAGCCGTCTAACATGGCGACTAGACCGCGGATCCTTATACAAGATCAACATTTTCTGCAACAATTGCAAGAGGACGGTATTCTGGTTTCCGAAGCCGTTTTTTCACCAACATTTACAAATTTTTTTCAGATGAACCGTTACACGTTTTCTGTCAGGATTTTGCACACATATTTACGGGTATTTCAAGTTTATAAGTTATTTTTTTAAAGTAAAAAGAATCGAAATTATGTGTGTTGTATGCAGGGTGTTTGACTACAGGTGGTAGAAAATTTAAAGGGTGGATCTCCCTGACAATACAAGACGAAAATAAACAATAAAAAAATTGCGATTTCGGCTTCATTTTTTAGTTATCATCAATCAACAAAGCCGCCTAACATGCGGCAACCCTACCAACAAAGGTGTACGTTGCTTGTATACGTTAGGTATACGTTACATACATTACGTACACCGCCGTTGATCGGGTTGCCGCATTTCAGGCGGATTTTGAATTGATAACAACTAAAAAATGAAGCCGAAATCGCAATTTTTTCATTATTCATTTTCGTCTTATATGGTCATGGGGAACATCTTAAATTTTTTCCCACGTGTAGTCGAAAACCCTGTATACAACACATATAAAATTTCGATTCTTTTTACTTTAAAAAAATAACTTATAAACTTGAAATACCCTTAACTATGTGTGCAAAATCCTGACAGAAAACGTGTAACGGTTCTACTGAAAAAAATTAGTAAATGTTAACCACGGTTAACCACCATGTGCTGAGAGAGCTAACCGTCACGTGTGAAATTCAGGGTCAAGATAGACCCGTTCGCGTACCGATACGAGTACTCACTTTGATTCGCACCATCATGTTCAGGTGACCCTGGCTATACTGCTCGATGACATCGCGCACGTCGTACGGTTTGCGAGCTTGCTGGAACTTCCTCCTCGCAACGAAGTACTTGATCTTCCTGATCGCTCTTATGGCGTTTCGATGTGCTTCGGTCAATCTGGAAAAAATCAGGGAAATTCGATTTTCCAACCGGATCTGTATTCAAAGCTCTCGATCGTCCTCGAGAGAGCTCTCGATCGTCCTCGAGAGAGCTCGCGATTTCTCCAGGCACGTCTCGGAATGAGCGTTAGCCTAGAATAGCTGTCATTATTGCCGCGGTCGCAGTTTTCTCGTCGTTGATTTATGATCAAGATAATTTATTTTCCCGTGGATCAACTTCAGGAGGTCGCGATGGATGTAGCAGACGTTCAAGCCACAGCTTTTGTAGTTCGATCAATAATTCGGGAAGCGTTACAAACTGACAATGAGTGATCGACTTTGCTTGTTTCCTTTGCTGTTTAGACGTTGATACGGCACGGGGAACATTCTGTTTGTACAGGGTGATTCAGTTAAGCGTGCCATCTA